>NC_143399.1:112502343-112654658 GCF_052110815.1 Crocodylus siamensis
CTGTGATAAAAATGATACACTCACAGTGCCCAGCTGGCATGTGACAGCCCTGCCAAGCCATGCTGTATCCACATGATGTGACAGCTGCCATGTGGTTGCCAGGCAAGGGGAGGTTGATCCTCACTACCCCGTGCTGTGGGGGAGGGGGTCTCTGCCATGAGCCCCCAGAGGGCCCAGTCACTGCTTCTGCAGCCAGTGAGTGTGGGGCTTTATTTTTTTATAGATTTTTTTAAAGTGCAAGGATGCTGGGGCCAGGTGGGGCAGCCACAGAGGGAGGCTGGGGGAATGGCCAGGGGGTTGGATCCCGCTTACCACTGCCATGACCCTGCTGCCAACACTGCCACTGCCACCTGTTTAATTCAGAGGAGATCCGGCCATATTCGACAATGAAATCTCTGAATCCAAATCGAATTGGGATAGTGATTAGAATTGCTGTCCCTCCGAATTGGCTGAATCTGAAGCTGAATCAAATACTTTCTGCTTCGCACAGGCCTAATATTTATGTGAAAAGAAAGAGAAACTGAAGTTTCCAGGATATCAATTTCTTTGCGGGGGAGGGCAGGTTTGCTGTATTTAACCACAGAGAACTGACAGGTTGTTTCGCCCGTCCAGGGTTCAGTTCCATCCCTCAGGTGGAGACTTAACTGGAAATACATAAAACTCAATGATAGCATGCACGTCCTTGCAACCTAGTACAGATTCTAGAACTGCCACAATCATCTCTTAATACATATGCTCCTCCTCCTCAATCATATCACAGCATGCAAGGATCCAACACTCTATACATTCTTCTAAAACCCATCACTTACCCAACCATCAAGTTACTTGCAACCACCTCCTCAACCTACCAAACATTCTGTCCTTTTACATCCATTAGTTCCATGCTTTTACATACATACACATTGTTAATCCTCTCCCATATCCTTCTTCATGTTCACCTTTAAGTGTCCAGGCCTAGGCAGGGAAAGAGCTGGAAGGAATGTACCAATTTTATTTTTCCAGGGAAATAAAATTCACAATTAATATAAATTGAAATGATTAAAGGGGAATATTACATGACAGAGCACTGCAAATTCATGTTATGGCAAGGAGGAGGAGACTCAGAGACTGCTGTCGAGTTTAGCAAAGAAATGGAAGCTTTTTTAGCTGCTGAATAAGACAGAGAAGGCAGGTTGGGGTGGAAGTTTAAGAAGTAAAAGTTTGGCCATTCCAGAAATAGTTACTCAACATATATTTGAGGGTGGTAGGAGCATTCATTGATCAACTGGGGCAAGACAGAAAGGCTAGCATAAGGATAAATATGGCAAAATATACTTGGAGTTACCCAATTATAATATTTTGGTTTTTGTTAGTGAGATTTACACAGCTAAAAGGCATTTTGTCTGATGATGGCGATTTATCATTCTTTCTAAAAGTTTTGCTATTTAAGCAGCAAACTATAGTCATTAAGCATAACAACAGTAAAGTGCATAACAAGCAAGAAGAGTAACACTAAGGCAACTCACAATGGCACAAACAATGGGTAAGAATTCTGTGCAAATTAGCAGAGAAATATCTAACTGGGTCTATTATTAATTTTTGTGGCAGCCTGTCCCCAGCTACTTTGTCAGGTATTAGGTTTATTACTATCCTAGCACAAAAAGTTGTCTTAATCTGTTTTAGTATGCCTTAGAAGTGTCAGAACACATTCTCAGTGAAGCAGCCTCAGCCATACGTATTACAAAACAAAGCAGAGATAAAGCATGGGTAGCTCTAGAGTTCTGAAGAGGTGGGGGCACATCACATAACATAGATTTTTCTCTAAAGAGAAACTAGATGCTTTACCAATATGCATTCAACTTAATATAAGATCAAAGTAAACATCAATATAACTATTTGAATATACATTAGCTGCCAGATGATCTGTAATATTAAAAAAAAAAAGGCAAAAAACATTAAAAAAATGGGTAAGCAATAATAAGCTAGAGTCAGAAGCCAAAGCCAGACAGAAGGTAAACTTAGTTAACCAGGACCAGAAGCTAAAAGCCAGAGGCATAGGTCAGACCAGAAATATGAGCAGGGAACAGGAACTGGAGAATGCCAAGGGTCTCACCAGTCAGAAGCCAGAGCCAGAGCCAGGAGTCAAAACCAGAGGACCAGCAAGGAAGGACACAGACAGCTAGAAGCAAGAACTTTCATCTTCACTCAGACAAGAATACTGTGGGTTGGGCCCAGTTTTTATGGGCTGGAGCATGTGGGGCCTGTTGCCTGTGGCTTGAGGGGATTGGCTGCCCTGATTTTCTCACTCAGCCCAGCTGGGACCAGGGCTTGGGCTTGCTGAAGGTGGTGTGTGTCCAGAGGATGATTTCTTGACTGGTACTGGCTGGATCCAGGATTCTGGCCTGGCTTCCTTAGAAAAATAGTCAAAAGATATTATATTATTAGTCCTATAGTCATTATAGTTCAATATACATCTCTTATTCAGATTCATAAAACAAAATCTAGCTTTTTTGATAGTGCTAGCTAGTCTTGATAGTGCCTCCAATACTTCACCGTGAGTCATCACCTGAATTAGTATAGCCACACCTGAGTTAAGGTTTTTAGCTAAAGCTGAAAACAGTCTGCAGGGATATGCAATAGGAGAGAGACATTGTCAAGAATGGCTAACGGACAGCAAGAATGAGGAGGAGAGTTTGAAACGTGGAACATCAAAACCATTAACAAGGAGAGAGGGTCATTAACACCTGTTGAGTGGAGCAAGATTAGCAGGAATCAGGGCAATGACAATGAACTGTGAAGTCAATTGACTCCCCCGCACTGTTTGAATAGAAATGTCCCTCCCAGGCAGTTTGTTTTAAAATTTGGATGAAGCAGGAATCAAAGGAACCTTCCTGGATTCACCCTGGAGATGACCACCATTTAACTGAACCTTTTTGGGATGGGCATGTTTGTAAAAGAGATTCAGCTCAGATAAATAAATACCGTACTCTGCAGGAATTAAATGTGGTACCTTAATGACTTGTACCAGACCATCAGGGGCAAGTTCATTGCTATTGTTGTTGTGATGGAAAAGGAGATGGCTAGAGCTTCTCTCATTTAGTGGCTGTTGGCAACCAGTTTGCTCCCTCTGCAGCAGAATTTGGGCAATTCCCAGAATACAACATTCCAAGGTACTAGGCTTTTGCTCATCATATCCTCTCCTATTCCTTATTTGGCTCATTTCTCTCCCAAATCTCATCTTGCCCTGGAAGAACCACCCAAACCCATGAGAGCTGAAAACCATGCAAGAGGAGAAGAGGGATGGCAGAATTTGCACTTGCATTCTGGTGCATTTGTAACAACACAGTCCATACGAGGCTGGGAGATGTAGACTGTATTCTTAGATCCATTTCTTTCCCTTTACACACTATTATAGCAAAAGTATTAAACAGTCAGTCTTACGAAGACAACAAGAAACAGAATGAGTTAGCATGAAGATGAACTCTGAGCTAAGCTTTTTTGGTGACTACAGCATGCAAGGACTTTTTCACTAGAGCTGTTTAAACTAGCATTAGGATGAATGTTCATCCTGCTCATCCTTTGGGAATAATTCCATAATAGTTTTCACTTTTGATGCTTATAGGATAATCCCCAAACAGAGTTATGCCCTAATTGAAATGAACTGCAATTACATATGTATCATTAAATATTGGGGAAACAAGTGATTATAAAAAAAAAATTTGTATACAATTTTATAGAAAAAAGGTTTGTATACAAAGCCTTTTCATAACACACTGTTAGACTTGGCTTAGAAAAATATGATTACAATCCAGGATTGGGAAAAGAGAGGCTGTTCAATTAGTTTAGTCATACTTGCAGTTCTTGAAACTCGTGCCTGTCATGAATGCCTAGAAGGAAATTTCACATGAATTGGGGAAATGATTGGCTGTAAGCACCACATTTCTATACCAACCAGCTTTATCTCATCATTACCTAGGCCTCCCCTTCTATCTCTGTTGGTTCCAACTGTAGTCTCTTGCCTTTTACTTACATTTTAAGCTCTTTGAGGCAGGACTGTGCTTTTGATCACTTTAAGCCTAGCAATGTGAATCCCAGATCTACAAATGGGGCCACTGGTTGCTACCAGAACAAAATAGTATTGAACTGTGAGTTCTTTAATATCCATTCTCTTATAGCAAAGCTTGGGTGCAGTGGCAGAGTGGTTAAGACATGTTACTAGGGCTCTTGACTCATACCAAAGTCTGCCCCCCTCCCCGTGCATGCAGCTATAAACCGGTAGCTAGTGATTTGGGCTTTGAAGTCAAAGGCAACCAGATATGATGCTTTTATGCTATGGGCTACAGAAAGCAGTGTACCTTAACTACATTAGCCCAGTGGGCTATTAACTTTGGGTAGACCTTTCACTTGACTAGGGAAAACCTAGTCTTGTCTTTAGTGAAAAGTGGGGGGAGGAATAACCCCAATATCTTTTCCAAAGTATAGATGCATAACTTTCAAGGCATTATGTAATGCTAGGTCTAGATTTAAAAGGTTTAAATTTCACCATTGTTTTCAATCCTTGATTTGTGAAAACAGTTCTGCAGAAAAAGTATACTAGATATTATTCATATTTCAGTAACAAGCATTACACAACCTGCTTGTTCCCTTGGTATAATTTCATAGATTTCATAGACATCAGGGCTGGAAGGGACCTCGGGAGATCATCGAGTCCAGCCCCCTGCCCAAAGGGCAGGAAGTCAGCTGGGGTCATAGGATCCCAGCAAAATAAGCATCCAATTTACTCTTGAAGGTGTTCAATGTAGGTGCTTGAACCACCTCCGCTGGCAGACTGTTCCAGACCTTGGGGGCTCGGACAGTAAAGAAATTCTTCCTTATGTCCAGCCTGAAACGGTCTTGCAGGAGTTTGTGACCATTCGACCTCGTCATCCCTTGAGGCGCTCTGGTGAACAAACGTTCCCCCAGATCCTGGTGGTCACCCCGATAAACTTATAGGTGGCCATCAGATCACCCCCGAGCCTACACTTTTCCAGGCTAAAGAGTCCCATGGCTCTCAGCCTGTCATCGTAAGATCTGTTTTCCTGACCTCTGATCATGCGCGTGGCTCTCCTCTGGACTCTCTCAAGCTTCTCCACATCCTTTTTTGAATTGTGGAGCCCAAAACTGGACGCAGTACTCCAGCTGCAGCCTCACCAAGGCCGAGTACAAGGGGAGAATGACGTCCTGGGATTTGCTCGAGAAGCATCTATGGATGCAAGCCAGCGTTTTGGTCGCTTTATTAATAATGGATCTGTAGCGCAAATTCATTCCTTTGCCCACATAGACCCTCTCACCTAATAGAAATATTAACATTTTGTAATTTTAAACCATTTCATCTACACTTCTTGTACAAATGCCTCCTCATGTGAAAAAAAATATCAGGACTCATCCCACAACTCCCTGACCACTCCCACCTTTAATAGCACTTCTCTGTGATACCTGGGCAGAGGTAAGAATCAGGCCTTAGACCAGGGGTGGGCCCAATGGCAGATCCAGCCAGTAGCCAGACTCCATTTCCCAGCAGCTCCTACCTGTGTCGCTGTGGCCAGTTTCCAAGGAGACCCCAGGAGCAGCAGTGTCCTGACAGCATGGGACCTGGGTTTCCAAGGACGCTGGTCCCAGCTGTGCGGGCAAGGTGTGTGGCTGGGCCAGGAGCTGCTATGGCTGAGATCTTGCAGTGTTGGCAGTGTGGTCTGGAGCCAGGGTAGAGCTGCCATCCACTACCTGTGCACCCGGCCTTAGGCACGTGGGCAGCAGATCGCAGCTCTGCCTGGCTTCAGACCACACTTTCACCACTGCAAGATCCCAGCCCTGAAGCAGCTCCCCTTCCAGCTGCACACCCTGCCAGCACTGTTGGGTCGATCTCCATGGAAACTCTAGCCCTGGGCTGTCACAATGCTGCCACTCCTGATATCTCAACAGAAACAGACCGCAGTCACATGGGCAGGGGTTTCTGGAAGATGAAGTCTGCCACGGAACCGATCTGACCCCTGGCCCAGACTTAGCCCGGCCCTGTCTTAGAGGATAGTGGGCAAAGAAAGGGGGTGATGGATATTCTCTGTAATGTCCTTTCTCCTCTGCATCAAATTCTATTTCCTATAGCCCATTTCTGTGCAATTTGTGCAGTTTTGTTTCCCACTGTGCTGTGCAGTGGACCAGAATTTAGGAACAGGTGATTGTTGCAGGTACATCTTGTAAACTGAAAAGCACATCCAGGCTTTCATGATTTGTTCACAGAATTCAGACAGCAGGTTCTCTATGAAGGGAAAAGGAGAAGTAGATCAAGCCATTTCAAGAGAATATTATGAACACTCAAACAGTCATGTCTATAACCATCACTAGCTACTTCTATTTTTTCTTGGTTCCGTACTTGAAAGACTATATACATATATATATTGTATCTAGGGAAGGATTAGAAAAAGATGTGAGGAGTGACAAGACAAAAAATAAACATCACTTGGATATGAGATTCTGATTTTGACTATATTTAGTTTTATATTCCCACCTGGCAGGTTTCAACAAAGACCTGATCTTTTTGTAACTGTATAAAAGCAAACCTATAGTTCTGTATCTACAATACCTTTATCCTAAAAAAAGCTTGAGAAATTTAGGGTGACAATTCTGTTCCTAGTACAGTAAGTTATTAAAATTCTTGCAATTGACTTTAATAAGACCAGGATTTCCCACAGAGGATGTACCTGCCTTGATGTAAAATAACATTAAATAAGGATAAGGGAAAGATTTGTGTGCAGCCAAATGTGCTGAACTGTGCACTCAGCATAGGTAAATATGCTGAATGTTTGATGAGTTTATACATAATTAATAACATCCATAACATTACAAATACACTTCACCCTCATTCAGGTAACTGACATTTGGGTTTCTCTTCACATTCATATTACATACTAAGTCCCATAGAGAAAGTACTCACTAGGAATCAGCAGTATGGGTCTGAGTTCTCCTCCCACTGCTGCTAGAGCTGTCAAGTCACCTCCTTTTCCTCAGTTCCCCAAATGAGGAAACACAAATCTTGAAATGAAAGCAAATAGGCTTTATCTAAGAACCAAAGGCAGCATATGCACATCATTGGTAAAATGAAATGCTAATTTCATGTTTCCCCATGCATTTAAGTTTCTATCCATTTCATGAGTTGCCACATTGAGCAAAACCAAGAATAAAAAGAAATAAGGATTTTTTTTGTCAAACTATAATATGAAAGCAAAGAATACAGCAAAACTAGTGAATAATACCCAGTACCACAACAGTGGATAACCCTAAAAATAATATTAAAGTTGTGGTGGTGAGAAGCCCATACAGGTGCCAAAAGAAGGTGGAGAAAACCCCACCAGTCCCACGGCACCCGAGCAAGACCCTCCCACCCAGAGAAACTCACCGCCAGAGCCAGGGCCAGAGCCAGAGCAGAAACCATGGCCACACGAGCCAGCATTACACTGGCTCTTTAAACAGCTGTTTCTGGGGTGGAGAAACCCCAGGCCAAGCACAGCGGCCAGAGATGCTGCCACGGGAAGGTTAAAAGGTCCTACCTGAACCCAGCAGGGGACAGAGGAGAAGGATGCTAGCAAGAAGCACGCCCCGCCTGGTGAAGCTTTGGTGGCTGGCAGAAGCCTGGCAGCCAGCTCGGAGCCGTCATCTAGAGCAGGGGAAGCTGGGTCCCTGCATTAGACCAGGAGGGAGGAATTACTTCCATCCTCTTCCTCCACAGCACCTAACTTCTAAAAAAAAACAAAAAAAAATTAATTAGAGGCATTCCTTCCAGAGGGAAGAGGAGGATGTCAAAGAGAGGAAAAGAAAAGAGGAGACCGTAGCCTAGCCTGGCCACAGTCGAGGCTAGGATTCCAACCATCTTAGCAGGCCGAGCAAGTCAGTAAGAATTTTCACTGACACTGGCCTCCCGGGGACATCAGGGCCCACCAGGCACAGCCAACAACGTGGGCTGCACCAATTGGCTGGCGAGTGGACAGAGTGTAGGGGAGGCAGAGCCCCGTGAAACATCACACCCAAATCGTGAGTACCTCCATTCACGGGGTCCCCAGAAAGAGAATCACCAATGAACTCCTCTTTTTCATACAGTAACACCAAGCTGTAGCAGGTGAGTCAAGGGAAGGGTCCCCGGTCGAGACGGACAGTACTGCACTCGTCACATCACACCTATGCGCATTCACAAAAGTGCATAAAGATAAATGGGAATATCCATGGCAGAAGTACAGGTCTGACTCAGCAGTCCTCATGTTCTGTCTGTGTTAAACACCAATTAAATTAATTTCCAAAAGCCAGAACCCCAAACAAAACTTCAAAAAAGGAAAGGGAAGAAGTTCATATAAGCTGCTACCACCTTGGCCTTCTGGTGGTGTTATGAATGATTGACTGGTTCTCTCTTTGTGCAGTAGGTTTTAAAACTATCTATGAAAATGTACTTTAAAGGTTAATTTAAATAAATTTAAGCTTAAGAAAAGTAGTTCCTTCTAAGTCTTAGCATTTCTTTAGTATATAAGGCTAGATTCCCATTGGCCCACATGATCATGATGCTATGTTAATTTAAACATGGCAGGACTTGGTGCAATGTGTTTAATGTAACACAATGTGGCATGTGAAGTCCTAAAAAAGGTACAAGTTCTCTGCTTAGCATAATGCAGTGGAGATGGAAGAGTGGGAGAGGGAAGAGACACTCAGCTCGCTGTAATCCAGGCAAGGAATCGTCTGAGGATGTTCTCCACCACACTCGCACACACACGTACACATCTCTCAGAAAATACCTATATAGGTATAAGATAGAAGATACCTAACCAGCAAAGGTTATTTGGCTTGGGGCTGTCTACAGGAGAAATTTTCTTCTTCCTCTTACAATTCAAGGAGTTGACAGAAGACTGTTAAATCAGGGTCACAGAGAAAGCAGTCTGCTTCAGTCACAATGGACAAGCATAATCACTGCCAACAACTGATATAATGCTGTTTATTTCCCATTGTTTTGTTTTCCTATGGCTGAAACAAGCCCTCCTGTGCTTCACTAAGCTAAATCATACCTTGATCCTGACAGCATATGGCCAAAACAGGAACTCCACATGGAAAAGCATGTGATTTAGAGAGTTACTATTTTGTTCTCCCCCACCCCGCTTTTCCTGATGTCCCAAACCACTTCATGGAAATTTGTGTGTGAAAAAAGTTTCTATAAAATTTAAGATTCCAATATTTCTAACTTGACCTTCCATTGTTTATTTATAGTATGATTATCTATCCTGTAAACATATGAGTACAGGACTAATTCAGAGACCTTGGGAGACTCTGGAGAGCCAGATTCTCTTTGACCTATTGGGCATCTCAGGGAAAAATATCTTTCTTTTTGTGCAGGTACTGGCAGGCTTTTGGCCAGGGATGGACTCTTCTAGCCTCACCTGTGCACTGTGACTATGAAAGCATGTGTCCACAGACTTCCTAGACATCCTGGCTGAGCACACATATGTGTACTTAAGTATTAGCCTTGGAAAAACAAGGGTGTGGAAGAAGACGTCTCTCTTATGGTTAACCCCAATAACTGAGTGATTAAGGCACTTGTACACTAAGTGGGAAACCTAGGTTATTGAGTTTGAATCTGCACCTAACTTCCCAACACAGTATTGTAACAAGCACACCACAGGTTAGACACTATCCTGTCCACTATCCAGGCTTCTTTTTGAAGCTAAATAGTCATTGGATAAAATAGAGAGCAAAGAAGACATTTCTACCCCACTGAAAAAGAGAGCTCATGCTAGGACTGTAGTGATAAAAGTTACACTTTAGAGATGCTCCCTAACAGACTGAGGGGGTCAGGAGATCATCTCTCAAGTCAGTGATTTGCAGGAAGTCTGCAGAGGTTGTCTAGTGCTCCACAATAAAGCTTGTTTAGTTGTTCTCTTTCATTGCATGGCTGTATTTATTGAACCCAGTGACCACTCATGAATGACTCATGCCCCTGGCAGTTGGGAGGGCATGGTGGCAGTGGGAGTGCGGTGGTGGTAAGTGGGAGAGCTCCAGCAGACACCGCCGGTGCTGTCAGAGGGGGGTGGGGGGTGGCAAGCACAGACCAAGTGTCAGCTGCACCTTTTTCTAGGGGGTGCGTGTGCACCCACGTACACCCCCTACGTGTTGCCCCTGTGACCAATACAAGCAGCCCAGACTCCTTCCTTTCCAGGGAAGAAGCCACCTTACTAGCTTTCTCTTTTCCTCCTAGTCTCACATCTGGCTCCTTCTTGGCTGCCCAGGGACAGAGCTTCATAAAGTAGACTGTGGAGAAGGGACTATATAATTTCTAATCTGTGGCACAGTGACTAGAGCACTGTGCTGGGAAGTAACTGTCTAAATGATAACGGGCACAGAACCTGGGTCACATATTTCAGTGGCAAGTATCCCAGCCACTCAATTATTGGGGATTTAAAAAAAATAGGGATGCGGGCTGCTCTTGCTCCTCCTCTGGTAACTTGACACCTGTTAAATACATATTCCTAACTGGCAATGATTCAAGACTTTCATAAAAGAATGGGTTTGTGTACAAAGCTGTGGATATGTCCAGCCAGTGCATTGTCTACTGCATGTGCCCAGTATACATGTTTAATCTTACACATCCACAAGGAGAAATGGAATTATAACCTCTGCAGAAGTATCAAAAATGCCACTTATGCGGTTAGAAAAATACTATTTAAATGTACAAATAGAAATAAAATTTTGCTCCACATGGATTTAGCTTGATTCCATTTCACCCTGCCCAAGTCCCTAAAAACCAATCCTTGCATCTCCCTTTATAATACACCATCTTAGAATTGAGTCACAAAATTGTGGCTCTTAGAATTGAGTCACAAAAAATCACAGCAGAAGAGGAGGACCCATCCACCTTGTTTAATATTTTCTAGGGGACTCAAACAGGGTGGAATAGAATCACACTTAAGTGTGTTAATTTGACTTAGTGGATGGAGTAGAATCTGACCCTGGCAGTGTTGCTCATTAGGGTTATAATTACTTTTTACAAACTTTCCTGTCATGGAAATATGTTTTGAATATGCCGTATTAAAATTCTATAAATAGTGAAAGTGCAAGGATATGTGGCCCTCCCAGGTGCTGGGCATGAAACACTTGTCAGTGACAAAAACACCATGTCACTGGAGATTAAAACCCTGTCCCTCATGCCCTCCAGGGGGTTGCACATGTAGGACCAGCCATCCATCTTCTACCTTGCAGAGTGCCCCATCAATGGTCCAGTCTGACATAAATTGGTCCACATTTTGTTGTAAGATGACGTGTTGAAATTCAAGTGTGACACATGCTTGGACCAAGCAGAAGAGTTGGAGGGCATTGTTGGAGCTGGCCCCTGTGAACTGCTTTCTGTGGCTTTTCAGAGTGAACAATTTCCTGCTGGGACAGGCCAGGCTGGTCAAGCAGATCTTGCTTCCCTTGGCCACTTGGTACAGGAAAAAGAAAATACACACCACACTCTCCTAGAGAAGCCAAAGTTCAGCACACTAAAGAGGGTGCTGAGAGTAGCACAGAGTGGCCACAGCCAGGGGCAGTTCAGGAAGACATGAAAGAGTCTCCTCTAACTCTTTGCTGAAAGGGCAAGTTAGTACGCCTGTGCGAAGTGGCTAGTATTCAATATGGATCTGGCCAATTCAGGGGACAGTGAGTTGATTCGGTGATTCCCAAATTGATTTAGCCAAATCTTAAAAAAATAAAATAAAAAAGAAAGATGAAAAGCCCCTCACTCGCTGGCTTCTGCCAGGCAGTGGGCAATCCCCACTACTCTCCGCTGACCTGCGCTGCATGGGGGGGCTCTGCTACAGGTTCCCAGAGGCCCCAATGGCTGCTGCAGCAGCCAGTGAGCACAGGGCTTTTGTTTGTTATTTTTAAAAGTACCGGGATGCTGGGGCCGGATGGGGCAGCCACTGTCAGGATGGTTAGAGTGGGCGGGGGTCGGGGGCCACTCAGGGGAGCTGAGGGAGCAGGCAGGGGATGGGGCCTGGTGTGGATCCCCCCATGGTCCCCTCCCCTCTTCAGCCCCCACCTCCCTGCCCCCTACTTACCAGCACAGAGCCTGGTTCCATCTCCCTGCAGTGTCAAGCAGGGACTGCCCAAATCTCCGAGTCTCTCCGAATCTTTTCCAAATAGATTCGGAAGCTTCGAATTGATTTGGACCATTTTATTGGTCTCCCAATTTGATTCAGATTCATAGATTTTGCTACTGAAATTGGGCCAAATCTTCTCTGAATTGAATCAGCAACTGAACCTTCACACTTACCAATCCTGCCAGGTTTAAGTGGTGGATAAAGGTGCCTCTGGCCATGGCCCTATGCAGCAGTTACCACTGGTTGTCACCAGGTTTTTTTGAGAATGGGTACATTGTACAGGGTGCAACAGGCCAGGCAGGTTTGCTCTGGTGTTGCTGCCTCCAAGTTGTGTGAGGGCAGATGGTGCGGACCTTGAATAATGCACTTTGACTGTCCACATGTTCAGTGCCTTCTCAGACAGAATAAAAAAGCATAGGTAAATATGCTTTGTGTTACATCACTGTTCTTGTTGGGCACAGGGAGAGAGAACACTGTATGCCAGGCTCACCACTCTTATTGGTGTCTACACCCAGAGAAACAGGTAGTGAAAGGGCCTAGTGAGCTGCCATCAGGGAGGGCTTATAGAAGGAAGGAGTGGGGGAGGGAGGCACCATTTTAAAAGTTACTTTTTGCATGTCTTCATGCTTCTGCTTTTTGAACAACTCCCAGGTAAGAATTCATGCCAGACTACAGGTCTTTTACTGTACAATACACAGCCAAGGCTAAAAGCAGAAGTTCTAGAAGTTTTGAGAAAGATCAGGGTTCTCAGGAGATTTGTAGCATAATTTGCAGACTCCTGCAATATTTAAGATGCTTACTGAACCACCCAAGAACTCTGAAGTTTTTAATTATTAACAATACTGTTTGGTTTGTGAGGGGGTTTTTTAATGGTAAAAGCTCGTTGCGGAAGTAAACATACTGGACAGGAAAATGCTTATATTAATATTTGAAGGAACCATCCAA
The DNA here is from genome assembly GCF_052110815.1 of Crocodylus siamensis. Lineage (NCBI taxonomy): Eukaryota > Metazoa > Chordata > Crocodylia > Crocodylidae > Crocodylus > Crocodylus siamensis. The sequence goes on from NC_143399.1 coordinate 112,515,411, forward strand.
ATCCTTGACAGTCACATAGGTAATTAAACACCATACAGCCATATCATGGCACCATTTTTTTAAGCAAAAGTCTTAGTTAAAGCCTGATAACACAAAACAGCTCTTGATTTCTTCATCAAATGAGGTAATCCTTCAGTTTCCAAAAATCAGGAATATTGTTGATTGAAATGAACTTCCCCACAAAAATAGAGAAGCTGAACTGAATAAAAACAGGAAAATAATTCTGATTTTCTTCTTTAAACACCATATATATTTTCTCATCAAAGACATTTTGGTATCTTTTTTTGTCTATAAACAGAAAGAAAACATTGAAAAGGCCATGGAATTTGTTCATGCCTTAGGGAAGCTGTTTCACATCTGAAGGACATTTGTGAAGATCAGAAGCAAATAAAGGGCAGAATCTGTCTATTTTCAGTCATCCAGAACAGATCATAAGTTAACTTGAAATTTCGATGCTGAAAGTGCTTGGCAAGGAAACTAAGGAGGAAATAAAAAATGCATCTATACTTGAATACGAGTATCCATCTAGCACAACTGGGCTGATCACCCGCAAATATTTTCCCTACTGAATTAGCAGTTCAAATTAAATAAAAAGTCAACATAAAACTGTCTACAAAAAAATCTACTCTGACAGTGTATCTAGGATGATGAACTATAAGCCTGTTGGCCAAATCCTCAGCTGCTATAAAATGTGGAACTCCATTGATAGAAGGAAACTGATGTATTCCAGCTGCAATCTGGGCCTTTGAACCGAGTAACATGATCTCCACCATGACAAATTTATTCCACACATGTATTCCACAGTTAGGCTCCAGACCGGCGAGAGATGTGTGGGTGAAAGCCCGCTGTCCCCCCTCCCCTGAAGCCCCCCAGAAAGCCCCCGGCAGCTGCAGAGCCTCCCACCTACCCCCAGCACAGCTGGAGCTAAGCGGGGCCCGTGGTGGGAGGGTTTAACCCCTTAGTGATTGGGAGAAGGAGGCTGAGTGGAGCCAGGCCAGGTCTCACCCTGCCCAGGCCCTTTCTTTGCCCAGCCCCCCAGGGAGCCATGTGACTTAGCATGGAGTTTGCGCAGCAGGGTGCACGGGATGGCTGAGGCCCTGCCTGTGAGCTCCCCCAAGGTAGACAGTCCCACCTGTAGCCAGCCTACCAGAAGCATGACATGGATGGGCATACGTCGCACACCTAGGGGCTAAAGGGTCTGAGGGCACATGTTCTCTTTGCCCTCCCAGTCTCGAGGTATGGGCTGAGGGGGGAGAGGAGGATCCACATAGTTAACCAAAGACTGCGGCGCTGGTGCCATAGGGCAGGCTTAGCCTTCCATGACCACAGCCCACTCTTTGGTGAGAGAGGCAGCGAGCTGCTGTGAAGAGATGGCTTCCACCTCTCTCCTCTGGACTGCCTGACCTGCTCCACCGGCCTTTAAACTAAGCATGCTGGGGATGGGGGGACTACCACCACTGCCAGCCCACTGAGAAACCCTTGAAAAGCCAGCAGGCCAAGGCACTTAAGGGATCCTACCCCTGCCCCAGCCCTGGTACAATCTGTGGGCAGGGCAAGGGCCCCCAAGGGGACACTTGCCTGCCTGTACACAAACGCCAGGAGCTTAGGGAATAAGCAAATAATTATGATGTCATAGGGATAACGGACACCTGCTGGGACTCCACCCATGACTGGGCCATGGGGATAGATGGCTCTACTCTGTACAGGAGAGATCAAGTAGATAAAAGGGGCGGGGGTGAAGCTCTCTATGTTAAGGAAAGCTACGCGTCCCTGCAAGCTGGTATTGGTGACTAGGGTGGAGGACTGGAGACCCTCTGGGTTAAAATCCATGGGGAACACGGCACAGGGGACACAATGGTGGGAGTCTACTACAGATCTCTCACCCAAAGTCAAGAGCTTGACCAAGAGTTCACCCGGGAACTAACTGGCTGAGGCTGCATGCTCCAGGACCACGGTTGTCATGGGTGACTTCAATTACTCGGACATCTTGTGGGAGGATCACTCAGCAAAATCCAAGTGGTCGCAAAGCTTCCTCTCATGTGTGGATGACCTCTACCTGACTCAAGAATTCTATGGGCCAACGAAAGGTAAAGCGTTGCTCAACCTGGTACTGGTTACTGGGGATGACCTAATCGGTGACCTAGTGATTGATGGGAAACTGAGTGACAGCAACCATGAGCTGATCACCTTCACCATCCACTGTAAAGCTGGGAAGTCAGTCAGCAGCACAGAAGTCCTTGACTTCAGAAAAGCCGACTTTGACAAGCTCAGGAGGCTTGTCAGTGAGGCCGTAAGGGACCACAACCCCAGGGAGAGGGGAGTTCAAGAAGAGTGGCTGCTCCTCAAGGGAGTGATCCTCAATGCACAAGCTAAGTCTATTCCATCTCAGAGGAAAAGCAGCAAGACGGCACAGAAGGTCCCCTGGTTCTCCAGGAATCTAGCAGACCTCCTGAGGTTAAAAAGAAAAGCCTACAAAGGATGGGAAATGGGATTCAACCAGGAAAGCCAAGGCTGTAACTGAACTCCAATTAGCTTTGAGCATCAAGGACCATTGAAAGTCCTTTTTCAGATATGTAAAGACAACATTGGACCCCTGCTGAACCAGATGTGGCAACTCACAACTGATAGTTTCATAGTTTCATAGTAGCTAGAGTCGGAAGGGACCTAGGTAGATCATCTAGTCCGACCCCCTGCCTTGGCAGGAAAGAGCACCGGGGTCAGATGACCCCGGCAAGGTGCTCATCTAACTTCCTTTTAAAAATCCCCAGGCAAGGAGCCTGCACCACTTCCCCTGGAAGCCGGTTCCAGGCCCTAGCCGCCCTGACTGTGAAGTAGCGCCTCCTAATATCTAGTCTAAACCTACCCTCCACCAGCTTGTGACCGTTATTCCTGGTCACTCCTGGCAGCACACGGGGGAACAGGGACTCCCCCAATACCTGCTGATCCCCCCTGACCAGTTTGTAGCAGGCCACAAGGTCCCCCCTTAACCTTCTCTTGTGGAGGCTAAACAGGTTCAGGTCCCGTAGCCTCTCCTCATAAGGCCTTCCCTGCTGACCCCTGATCATACGAGTGGCCCTCCTCTGGACTCTTTCCATATCGTCCACGTCCCTCTTGAAGTGTGGCGCCCAGAACTGGACGCAGTACTCCAGCTGCGGCCTGACCAGTGCCGCATAGAGGGGGAGGATCACCTCCCTGGACCTGTTCGAGATGCATCTGTGGATGCATGACAGGGTACGGTTGGCCTTCTTGACTGCCTCCCCACACTGCCGGCCCATGTTCATCGTGGAGTCAATGACGACTCCAAGATCCTTTTCCGTCTCCGTGCTGGCAAGAGGGGAGTTCCCCAACCTGTAAGTGTGGTGCCGGTTCTTCCTCCCCATGTGCAACACCTTGCACTTATCAGTGTTAAACCCCATCCTATTCTCATCCGCCCACCGTTGCAACCTGTCAAGGTCAGCTTGTAGCCTATTGCACCCTTCTAGTGCACCCACATCCCCCCACATCTTAGTGTCATCAGCAAACTTGAACAGGGTGCTTTCTACCCCGTCATCCAAGTCACTGATGAAGATGTTGAACAGTGCGGGCCCGAGGACCGAGCCCTGCGGAACCCCACTGCCCACGTCCTTCCAGGTCGAGAAGAACCCATCCACTACCACCCTCTGGGTGCGGCCCTCCAACCAGTTAGCGACCCATTTGACCGTGTGGGCATCAACACCACAGTCTCCCAGCTTTTTGATGAGGACAGGGTGAGAGACAGTGTCGAAAGCCTTCCGGAAGTCCAGAAAGACTACATCCACAGCAACCCCTGCGTCTAATGATTTGGTGACCTGATCGTAAAAGGCCACCAGGTTGGTCTGACAAGACCTGCCACTGATGAACCCATGTTGGTTGCCCCTGAGCATGCATTCCCCCGCAAGGCCCTCCTGGATGTGTGCCAGGATAATTTTTTCAAAGAGCTTACCCGGGATTGAGGTAAGACTAACTGGCCTGTAATTTCCCGGGTCCTCTTTTTTTCCCTTTTTGAAGATAGGGACCACATTGGCCCTCTTCCAGTCCTCCGGCACCTCACCAGAGCACCACGAGTGCTCATAGAGCCGCGCCAGGGGTCCCGCAATGACCTCGGCCAGTTCCTGTAGAACCCTAGGGTGAAGATCGTCCGGACCAGCGGACTTGAACACGTCCAGCCTCTCCAGAAGTACCCTAACTAGCTCCTCGCTAACCCCTGGCCCAGGCGTGTCTCTCCCGGGGCCCGAGGGGGGCCCAGCAGGGAGGTGGCTGAACTGGTCCCTACTTAGGAAGACAGAGGCAAAGAAATCATTAAATATGTTAGCTTTGTCTTCTGGCATGACGACTAAGTTGCCCATCGTGTCCTGCAGGGGCCCCACATTACCCGGGACCCTCTTTTTACCCCCTATGTATTTGAAGAAGGACTTCTTATTGTCCTTAATCCGGGAAGCTAGTCCTATCTCCATCTCTGCCTTGGCCTTCCTGACTGCCCCCCTACATCCTCGGGCGACTGTAACATAGTCCTTCTTGGTGATGACCCCATCCCTCCATTGGGTGTATGCCTCCCTTTTAGCAAGGACACATTCCCGGATGCTCCTAGTGAGCCATGGGGGTTTATGTGCCCTCCTGCTTCCTTTGACCCTTGTTGGGATTACATCCCTTTGGGCATGGAGGATCGTCTCCTTAAGGAGCAACCACTCACCTTTGACATCTGGCTCCCTTCCCCTCTGGGTCCTCAGCGCTTCCCCAATGATCCTCCTTAGCTTGTTGAAGTCAGCCCTCCTAAAGTCTAGGGGTGTTGCCTTGCTGCAGCCCTTTGCCACCTTACGCTGGATGGTGAATTCCAGCAAGCGATGATCACTGTCTCCCAGGTGGCCCATCACCCGCAGCCCCCTCACCAGGTCGTCACCCGTGGCCAGCACCAGGTCCAACAAGGCGTCTCCCCTGGTGGGGCTGTGCACCTCCTGGGTTAGATGGAGGTCCTGCACTCTGGCTAAGAACCGACGTGAGCGGTCAGACTTGGCTGACTGCTCTTCCCAGCAGATGTCTGGGAAGTTCAGGTCCCCCATGTTGACCACATCCTTAGCCCTCACTGCCTCTGTGAGCTGACCTAAGAATTCCTGGTCGAGCTCTTCTTCCTGGTTGAGAGGTCTATAGTAGACTCCCACCGTTAAGTCTCTATCCCCTGGACTGCCTTTTACTCTAACCCAGAGCACCTCAGAGTGCCCCCCCTCTACCCCCTTGCTAATTGACGAGGAAGTATATTCCTCCTTGATGTAGAGTGCTACTCCTCCACCTTTCCTTCCTATCCTGTCCCTCTTGTATAGCCTATAGCCCTTGACGCTCACCGCCCAGTCATGCGATGAGTCCCACCACGTTTCTGTGATCCCCACTATGTCAGGGCTGGTGACAGCTAGGAGGAGGGCGAGTTCCTCCTGCTTCTTCCCCATACTTTGAGCATTCGTGTAGAGGCATTTGAGGCCTCCAACAGTTGTGCCCACTGACCCCCTAGTCTCAGCAATGCCCCGTCCCCCATCACTTACCTGTTTCTCCCTTTTGACCACTGGTCTGGGCTCGCTGGCTGTTGCTGGGCCTGGTAGTTCATCGTCTCCTCCGCCCTCATCTTCCCCCTCCCCCAACGAGCCTAGTTTAAAGCCCGCCGAAGGAGGTTCACCAACCTGGAACAGAACACACGCTTACCTTTAGGGGAAAGGTGGAGCCCATCCCATCCCAGCATGTCTCTCATCACAAAGCCCGCCTCAAAGCACCATTCCTCTAGCCTCCAGTTGGTCTCCGCTATGCACATCTCGTGGTGTCTGCTTCGACCGCTCACTGGCAGGATGGAAGAGAAGACCGCCTGTGCGCCCATCTCCCTCAGCACGCCTCCCAGAGCATGGTAGTCCTCCATCAGGTGATCAGGGGATCTCCTGGCCGCATCGTTAGTACCCACATGGACAAGGACCATGGGGTAATAATCGGTGGGCTGGATGATGGACTGGAGCATCCCCTTCACATCCTGAATCTTCGCTCCGGGCAGGCAGTAGACCTCACGTGCTGAGGGATCCTGGCGACAGATGGGGCCCTCCGTACCTCTCAGGATGGAGTCACCAATCACGATGATGCGACGCTTCCTCCTCTTAGGCCTCTTGACTCCCGCCGCCCGCACAGGACATTGTGTGCGCAGAGTCTCCTCCCTGGTATCTTCCACTGCTCCCTCCTCCTCCAGGGCTGCCAGGGCCTCGTACCTGTTCTCCAGATGGACAGAAGGAACTGGTGCCGCAACATGGTTAATAGCCCCGGCACGGGAGACCGTCTGCCACTCAGCAGTGGAGGGGTCATCCCGGGCTACCCTCTCCTCAGTCGTACCACCCTGCAGAGAAAGAAAATACCTATCAATTTCCTCCTCTGCCTCACGGATTCCCCTCAGCCTGCTAACCTCCTCCAGGAGCCCCCGCACCCGTTCCTCCAGGGTCCTAAGGCGGATACCTACAGGACAGGTGCAGGAGTCCCCAGTCCCTGCCCCCCCAGACCTTGCCAGGCAGTTCCCGCAGGCCAGGGGGGTGAAGGATGGCAGCCCCCCCGAGGGCTCCATCTGGGTGGAGGCCTCGGACAAGCCCCGGGAAGGCTGCGCCCCCCGGGCAGGGGCCCTGGCAGAACTCCGTGTCAACACCATCGCAGGAGTTACTGCCCTTACTAGCAGAGCAGGGGTCAGCCTCTGGGCCCCGCCTGCTCACCCGCCGGCGCGAACGCCGCCGCAAACGCCGGCGCGCTCTTACAGACCGCGCCTGTTTGCGTGCTCTGTTCGCGCAGCTCGGGAGCGCGGCTCCCTACCGGCTCGGCTAAGAGGGACCCGGGGGGCTTCCCCTCTGGATCCGGCTCAGCTGCGCCAGCCCCTCAGTCCCTCAGCCCCAGGATGCCCAGGAAAAAGCCAACTTATTAAATGGGTACTTTGCATCTGTCTTTCATCAGTCCAATGGGACGCCCATGCCCGCGACGGGACAGGGAGGTCCGGGTGAAGGAGACCCCCTGCCCTCCATCAATGCTGACCTCGTGAAGGAACACCTTAAGAAGCTGGATACCTTCAAGTCAGCTCGCCCTGACAATCTACACCACAGAGTACTCAAGGACCTGGCAAGCATCATAGCCCAGCCCCTGGCACGGATCTTTGAAAACTCCTGGCACTCTGGTGTAGTGCCCGAAGACTGGAAGAAGGCCAATGTGGTGCCGATCTTCAAGAAAGGGAGGAGAGTGGATCCAGCTAACTACAGGCCCATTAGCCTGACTACTATCTTGGGGAAGATCTTAGAAAAGTTTATTAAGGAGGCCATCCTTGATGGACTGGCCCAGGCTAACATCCTAAGGGATAGCCAGCACGGGTTTGTTGCAGGTAGGTCTTGTTTGACCAATCTCATTTCCTTCTATGACCAGGTGACCTATCACCTGGATGAGGGAGAAGAGATTGATGTCATATATCTTGACTTCAAAAAAGCCTTCAATCTGGCAGCCCATGATCACCTGTTAGCAAAACTGGCCAATTGTGGCCTTGGGTCCACCATGATCTCCTGGCTGGGAAATTGGCTCCGTGGTCAGACCCAGAGGGTAGTAATTGATGCAAGTCAATCATCATGGTGCTCTGTGACCAGTGGGGTCCCCCAAGGCTCTGTCCTTGGATCTATATTGTTCAACATCTTCATTAATGATGTGGACTTTGGAGTGATGAGCGGACTGGCCAAGTTTCATAGTTTGTAGGGTCAGAAGGGACCTGAGCAGATCATCAAGTCTGACCCCCTGCCATGGCAGAAAAGAGTACTGGGGTCAACTGACCCCAGCAAGGTGTTCATTTAGCCTCCTCTTAAAGACCCCCAGGGTAGGAGCCAGCACCACTTTGCTTGGAAGTTGGCTCCAGATCCTAGCTGCCCTGACAGTGAAGTAGCACCTCCTGATATCTAGCCTGAATCTACCCTCTGCCAGCTTGTGACTGTTATTCCTAGTCAGTCCTGGTAGTGCTTGGGGGAAAAAGGACTACCCCAATGCCTGCTTGTCCCCTCTGACTAGTTTCCAACAGGCCACTAGATCCCCCCTCAGCCTTCTCTTGTGGAGGCTGAGCAGGTTCAGGTCCCTTACCCTCACCTCATAGGGCCTGCCTTGCTTCCCCCTGATCATGTGAGTGGCCCTCCTCTGGACCCTCTCCATGTTGTCCATATTCCTCTTGAAGTGCGGCACCCAGAACTGGACGCAGTACTCCAGCTGCGGCCTGACCAGTGCCACATAGAGGGGGATTATCACCGCCTTGTTACTATTTGAGATGCATCTGTGGATGCATGACAAGGTATGGTTGGCTTTCCTGACTGCATCCCCACACTGCCAGCCCGTGTTTATCTTGGCATCAATGATTACTCCAAGATCCTTTTCTGTCTCTGTACTGACGAGAAGCAAGTTCCCCAGCCTGTAGGTATGGTGCTGGTTCTTCCTCCTGAGGTGCAGCACCTTGCACTTGTCAGTGTTGAATCCTATCCTATTCTTGTCTGCCCACCCCTGTAACCTGTCAATGTCTGATTGCAGCCTATTCCTCATTTGTAGCATACCCACATCCTCCCACATCTTAGTGTCATCAGCAAATTTGAACAGGGTGCTTTTTTACCCCTTCGTCCAAGTCACTGATGAAGATGTTGAACAGAGCAGGCCCGAGGACTGAGCACTGTGGAACCCCACTGCCCACACCCCTCCAGGTTAAAAATGACCCGTCCACTACCACTCTCTGGGTGTGACCCTCCAGCCAGTTGTTGACCCATTAGAGTGTGTGGGTGTCGACACCACAGTCCCCCAGTTTCTTAATGAGAATAGGGTGAGAGACAGTGTCAAAGGCCTTCTGAAAGTCCAGGAAGACAATATCCACTGCTACCCCTGCATCTAAGGATTTGGTGACCTGATCATAGAAGGCCACCAGGTTGGTCTGACAGGACCTGCCTCTAATGAACCCATGTCGGTTGCCCCTAAGCATAGTCTCCCCTGCTGGTCCCTCGTGGACATGTGCCAGAATAATTCTCTCAAAAAGCTTGCCCAGGATCAAGGTAAGACTAACTGGCCTATAGATTCCCAGGTCCTCCTTCCTCCCCTTTTTGAAGATGGGAACCATATTGGCCCCCTTCCAGTCCTCTGGCACCACACCAGAGCACCACGAGTGCTTGTACTGCCATGCCAAGGGTTCTGGAATGACCTCAGCTAATTCCCTCAGTACTGTAGGGTGGAGATCATCCAGACCAGCTGATTTGAATACACCCAGTCCCTCCAGAAGTTCCCTAACTAGTTCCTCACTAACCCTAGGTGTGCCTCCCCTGGGGTCTGAGTGGGATGATGACACCAAACTTTGGGGCAAAGCATCCACACAGAAGACAGGCAGGTGTTCCAGGCTAACCTGGATAGTATCAGAAAATGGGTGGATGAGAATCTGATGGTGTTTAATGCTGAAGAATGCAAGGTACTCTACCTTGGAAAGAAAAACCTGCAGCATCCTTATAAGCTCGGCAGTGCTACGCTGGCTAGCATTACAGAAGACAGAGACTTGAGGGTCATTATTGACCACAAGATGAACGTGAGCCTGCAGTGCCATGCTGCCGCTAGCAAAGCAACCAGAATGCTGGCTTGCACCCATTGATGCTTCTCAAGCAAATCCTGTGACGTTATTCTCCCCTTGTACTTGGCCTTGGTGAGGCCGCAGCTGGAGTACTGCATCCATTTTTGGCCTCCACAATTCAACAAGGATGTGGAGAAGCTTGAGAGAGTTCAGAGAAGAGCCACGTGCATGATCAGAGGTAAGGAAAACAGACCTTATGCCAACAGGCTGAGAGCCATGGGACTCTTTAGCCTGGAAAGCACAGGCTCAGAGGTGATCTGATGGCCATCTATAAGTTTATCAGGGTGACCACCAGTATCTGGGGGAACTTTTGCGCCCCAAGGGATGACGGGGTTGAACGGTCATAAACTACTGCAAGACCGTTTCAGGCTGAACATAAGGAAGAATTTCTTTTCTGTCCGAGCCCCCACGGTCTGGAACAGCCTGCCATCGGAGGTGGTTCAAGCACCTACATTGAACACCTTCAAGAGTAAATTGGATGCTTATCTTGCTGGGATCCTATGACCCCAGCTGACTTCCTGCCCTTCAGGTGGGGACTGGACTCCATGATCTTCCGAGGTCCCTTCCAGCCCTAATGTCTATGAAATCTATGAACAATCTCTCTATATATGTTACAGGAGGTAGGTAGCTGTGTTAATCTGAAATCAGGCAGAAGGCCAGATGGAGTAGCACCTCAGAGACAGATGTCACCTAGAAAAGATTATGCCTTTCTGAATGAATTAGTTTCTATGGCCTTTTATATATGTTATGTTTTTCTATGTTTAATCTGGACTACAGTTATGACTATGTACATGTGGACATCTATAGTCTGAATTAAAATTGGCTGCAGCTCAAATTAACTAATCCTTACTGAATGAGTTAATATAGACTAGGGCAGTCCAAAATAGGTAATTTAAAAACTTTATTAACTTGTGTATTAGGGGTGTGCGAAGCAGGCCCGATTCAATTCAAATTTGTATTCGGCCAAATCAGGGACAGTGATTTGATTCAGATCACTGTTCCTGAGTCCAAATCTGAAGATTTGATGCTGATTCAGAGAATCAGTGATTTGGACATAGACACAGCTGTTAGACCCTGACTCCATGCAGCACCCAACAACTAGGGAGATGACAATGCAATTGCTCATGGATGCTGTTACTCATTAGCCAGAGCAAGCGGGGAGCAAACACCAGCACACATTGCTTGCAACAACTTTATTCAAAACGGAGACAGCTTCAGACCAGGTCCCCAAAAACCAACAAACCAGGGACCTTCACTGAACATTAGTTCTTTTCACATTTTATACACCTTGGTTCATGCTCATTAACATTCACTCCACTTTCGTCCCTCCTTTTGTTCCACCCATTTCTCCTCCCATCTCAAGCTCTGCCTCTGTTTACTGTTTACTTCATTAGCATGAAATTACCTATGTATTTCATTCATTTACATGCCTCTCTGCTATGAGCACATGCGTTAGACTTTGTTCTCCACTTCCTCCAGTCACTTGCTGGTTCTTTCTGGTTTCTTGCTGACTCCTTCTTCATCTCCAAGGTCTTGCTTCTGCTTTATCTCCTGATAATAGCTGGTGGGCTTCATCTTGTTCTTCTCACACAATGGGCTCTAACACTACAACCTTGTTAGAAAACTGCTTGCCTAGGGATTTGCAATGTTATTTTTAATATATCATTCTGGCTTGTCACCAGCAGCTTTTGCTGAGACACAGATTAAAGCCTTATATTCAGCTGCAAATCTAATGCTCCCCAAGATTCAAATATTGTCACCCTAACAACAGCTTTACTGTGTTTTTTAGTGTACCAGTGTGGCTTGTGAATGCTGTGATGCTGGGGTGCATGGAGCGTCCCACAGGAGTGCAGGGCGACCATCCACATGCTTGGTGGCTGTCACGGGGCAGGGCATAGGGGCGGCCGTGATCCCTCTAGCGCCCCCCCACTGTGTCAAGTAGGCGATCCAGCACCCTCTTATCTCACCCGCCACGTCTTTGATGATATCTGGTTCTATATGGGAGGCTGCCTTTGATCCCCTCGTACACGGTGTTATGCTGGAACTATTCCCCGTTCCGTATGGGGTGACTCGGGGCACCCCAGCCTTAAGGGCTATGCGTGTCTCCAACCTCCCCTTTAGCATGCCCCAAGCCTCGCAGCTGTACCGGACGTTCTCATGTCATATGCTCGCCCCTACCTGGGGTCTCTCGATACGCGCACTCCCTCTCTCTGGGGTTTCTCCGTACGCATGCCCGATATACTCGCCCCTTCCCGGGCTTCTGTCCACCCTCTCACCCTTTCCGGGCCTCTAGTCACGTGCTTGGCTCTGTCGAGCTCCTATCAGTCATGCCCTTATCCACACATCCGCCCCTCTCCAGACTTATCCTCGCGCGCCTGCCCCTCTCCGGGAGTTCTACCACGTGCTCGCCCTTCCCCGGGACTTAGTGTCAGTAGGGTGTTAATCGGTCGCCCTGGAGCCTCCTATTTTAACCTGCCCTCTGGGCTTGTTCTTGCATGCCAGCCCCTCTCCTGGACTCTTACTGCACGCTTGCCCAGGCTTCCTGTTCCCGTATGCCTGCCCTCTCTAGGGCCTATACTGCACTTCTCACACCCCTTGCCCTCTCGGGGCCTGTGCCGTGCTGCCCGCGCTTCTCGCCCACTCTGGGGCCTATACTGCGCTTGTCACGCTCCTTGCCTGCACTCAGGCTTCCCAAGCTTAAGGCTCAGGTGGCCTTAGCCTTACCTGGCCCCAGACCCCTTTCCTGGGTCGTACGCCCTACTGGGCAAAATACCGCCCTCACGGGCTGGGGTCTCAACACCCCACACACCGCGCCTCTCCGGTGCTCACCCGCTGTGCCAGCTATGGCACCAATCGCTGTGCCGCCCCAGCACCACTCGCTGTGCCACTGGGCACCAGGAACCCCCAGATTATTGGGGAGCTCCTGTGAGGCCTCCTCACACCCCTACAGCCTCACCTGGTCCTCTGGTTGGGGTCAACACCCCCATGTGCCCGCCCGGCACCACTCGCCGTGCCACTGGGCACCAGGAACCCCCGGATTATTGGGGTGCTCCCATGACGCCTCCTCGCACCCCTACAGCCTCACCCGGTCCTCCGGTATTCACACAAACAGCCCTAGCGCAAAGCAAACTACTAGCCAACCAGCTCTAACTCAAAATAAGCCTACCGGCTATAACATAAGGGTCCAGTCCCAAACTGGCCCTCTTGCAAAGGCATCTCCGTCAGGATTCTCTCTGCTCACCATGCTGTGGTCCCTTAGGTGCTCAGGCTACACCGCTCATCTCTGCTCTGCTGGGCTCTTCTGCAGCACTCCTGCACCTCAGGCTGCCAGAAGGGAACTACCACTAGGCTTTGGCCTGGGCTGTTTATAAAGGCCTGGCCCTGCCCCCTTTCTGGTCATGTGACCAGCCTGGTTGCTCCGGCAACCAACATCTGTGCTGCGTTAGGGAGCTTCAGCAGCCCATATTCCTAACATCAATAGCAGGCACCTTAGTGCCCTGCTACACCTCTCCCCTTCCCGGAGTTAAGCCTCCTTAGGAGCAGGTCGCAGGAGTGCCCCGCGACAGTGGCAAACCTGGAAGTGGACCAGAAGTACTTCCGGTCCACTTCTGGGTCTGCTGGGAAGTGCACAGGGCACCCCCCCTCTGTCCCCCTGGCTCAGTGATTGGCCACAAACCCAAGAGGCACCAGTCACCAAGCCAGAGGGGCATGAGGGGGTGGGGAGGGAAGGGGAGGCCCAGCGAGCTCCCCAGTGAACCTGGAAGTGGACTGGAAGTGCTTCTGGTCTGCTGCCGAATGCACTGGGGAGCCCCACATGCTTCTGTGGGACACTTCATGTGCCCTACCAACACAGCAATCACGAGCCACCTGCTACCTAGAGGTATGTAGAAAAAAACCTGTATTTAAAGCTTTCTCTATGTCCAAACCTCCTAATCTTTCCAAATCACTTCAGAAGGTTTTGATTTGATTCGGAGAGATTAAAGGGTCCTCCAATTCGATTGGTATTCGGATATTCGGCCACCAAATTGGGCCGAATTTCTGCTGAATTGAATCAGCTACCAAAGCATCGTACACCCCTATTGTATTTATGGCCGGTATCTACAGCTCACTGTTGCTTGTGCCCACTGCCAGGCAGTCCCTGCCATCAATTGTAGAATGTAGAAATGCATGAAAACTTCCCTTATGGTTAATGATCATCTATAAACACTTAATTTGAACTGAAATTTGATTTGAACTGTGTGATGTGAATCACTTAACATGGTTTAGAAACATGGTTCACAGGTTAGTCTAAACTGCATAGATTGAGCTGATAAGCAAATGAACAGACATTTACTTTTGAATCTGGAACTGTAATCACATGCCAGAAGTGGCCCAGGCCAGAAGCTAGGGGCCACTAGAGCATGCCTTTCTGCTCAGCTGGAGCAGATAGCTCAAGCCAAGTCTAGTCTGCCCACTCTGTAAGGGAAAGACAGATTGTGAGAGACATGCAAAACAACCTGGGATGCTGGAGGACTGTGTGCTAACTTAAATCTGTAGGGAATCTGGGACAGAAGTTCAATAAACTAATTTAACATGAATCAGTTAAGTCTGATACTATATCCATCCAAATTTATCTTAAACTGGTTTCGGCCATTTTAACCATGGCTTATGTGCATTGAACTTCTATTGTTTTACAGAATCGAACCAGTTTCTGATCACTTATACTGGTTTATGTATAATAATTGTCCCTAGCCAAAAAGAGGTCAAAGTTTCAAAAAGATTGTTGGGTATACTCATTCAAGAAAAAGGAGGAGGAAAAAAAAGTAAAACATCAAAGCAAAATTATATGTTATACAGGGCACTCCCCCCCCCCAAAAAATTATCCACTTATGAATAAAATACAGATGTATCTAAGAGTTTAAATATTAGGACCAATTTTTTACCTGGGTTCAAATGGGGCATGAAAAATAGCTGCAGGAAAAATGTGTAGGTAAACAGAATCCAATAAGTACAGGACTATTCAGAGATTTATTATGAATTTGTGAAGGTGAGGTAAAAATAATCCACCCACATCATCAAATTAATCTGCTTTTTCTATAGAGGCACAATTTTGATGGAAATAAAGACAAAATCACCATGCAAAGAAAGTCTTTTCTATGAACTTGTGTGAAAACTGTCATATCAGTCAAGGTATACACTGCTTTGTATATTACTACAATATTATCTCACATTTCCCATACTGGTTTCACCAATCATTCCTTCAAAAAAAAAGTCTCCAGAAAATGTACCTTTTTAAAAACAGAATGGTTCAACCAGAGGCAACATTTTCATTAATAATAATAATAATAATACCCCAACATGGAGAGTAAAAAAAACTTCTAAGAATTCATTAAATGAATAGATTTAAAAAATGCATTTATCTCTAAGTATTTTCAATTTTTCCATACTCTTAGCTATTATTTGCTCTAAAATTAAAACATTTTCACATAGAAGTGTATTTCTCAAATAAACACTTCACATGTTTCCACAGCACTCATAATAGTAAGGTGGTTTGTATTTGTACCAGGGAAATGGGATGATCAGGTGTTTCCTTAATAAGAGAAATTCTCCTGATATAGAGATTTTTGACTTCAGCACACTATGGAGCAGATTTTCAAAGAAAATATGAAGGTTAACAATGAATCTTTTTTGAACATCTATATTTATGTTGTTAATGTTTTTCACTATAGCATGCTGGTATTATTTATACATATTGTATTTTCTTTTTGATCTCCTATCATGTATAGTATAACTCTTAAATTTTGCATAGGGCCAAATTTTAAAATGATGTAATTGTGTTTCTATTTTTGTTATTACAATTCTTTCAGAATTTTCCTTAGTTAGTGAGAATACAAGCAAATTAATTTAAATTAGGTTATTCATACTAAACCTCTAAAAGCATGCTATTCCAGAGAAGACATAAAGGATCCCCATGAACTTCCAACAAGCAGGTGAACTTGATAGTGTTCACAACACTGCCAAACCTACAAGATTCATTCATCCAGTAAGGATTCAAAACCAAAAGGGATTTCTCTCAGAAATGGGAATAACTATTCTATTGTGCCCACCAAGGGTATGCTAAGTACAAAGTAGAGGCTTTTTGAATGAGCTTGGGTAGTAGCAGCATTTTGGCTACAGCAACATGGAGCTCTGTGCAATCCAATTTATCCTGCTAAGAAAGAATTACAGCTAGCTGAGGAATTTTTATTCCAAAACAGTGTGCTAAATAGACATACCCTGTATTAAAGATTTCTATAAGGATATGAGAGAACCCTTTACAACCTTATAGATATAACTGAAGTGTTCTGTCACTGTCAAACAATTTCTAGTGCTACCAATGTGTAAACACATATGGTTCCTTTATTTTTGGTGTACTCCATCTTTATTTATTTAGAATTAAATATGATGCTGAATTCTGCTGAGGTAAATATCAAGATGCATTCAATGAAGTGAACTTGAAGTCAATATTTCTCTCAAACAGCAATACATCTTGTTATTCACCATAATAAGAAGTCAATACCTGTGACATATCATTTGGAAATGTCTTCATCAAAATATCTGGAAAATCCTGTACTATGAGGAATAAATATAAAAAAGAGAGAGAGAAAGAGAGAGGAAAACCATTGTTAGAGGGTTTGTTTTTCCATATAACACTAGGATTGTATAAAGTTACCTTGTAAAAAAAATAAGACAACCAGGAAGAATATCTGCCTTTGGGAGATAAAAAAAATATTATCACAGAACTTGCTATACAAAACCAGGTGTTAATCAGCATATGTTTTCCAATTAGATAAAGAATTTGCACGAGGTAAGTTAGCATATTTACTCATATATCACTGTCGGGGTACGACCACTATCGGCATCCCGCGTTGGGGCCACTTACGTGTTACCAAGAATGTGCTCATCTTGCGTTGGGTATTTTACACGCGCTTGTCTCGCCTGCCACGACTTCGATGTTAGTAGGGTTGGTTATGATGGTCCGGCACGTGTCGTCCAAATATGAGACTCCTTGGTGTCCATGGATCCCGCATTGATGAGGGCTCCACCACCCCTCCACCCTCGCCCATTCCACCGGGTGGTGGCCGCCTATCTGGGCAGGTCACATGTTGGTATATCGCCCAAAATGAAAAGAAATGCCAAGGTAAAAAAAAAAAGACTATGGCTAGGAGTTCCCTATAGGGTGGGGCCTGCTTCGATCCTCAGCAGGCACCCTCAGATATCCCCCTGTCTGCCGTGGGGTTGCACCCCCTTTTTAGTTCGCCATGTTCTCTTCATCCCTTACTAGGACTCCCTGGGGCCGCTCAGCCCCTAATTACAGGAGCTACTGTTTCACAGTCAGTGACTGCCCCTATATCACAGTTTATACGGTACCCGGCTCCTGACAGGTTCCAGCCGCTCCCGGTGGCAACAAACAGTCCGCGGCTTTGCTGGGCCAGCTGCTTGGGCTCAAAAGCCTCGCGGGGGCTTACCCTTCCTCCAGAAGGTTCTGCTGCATCTGAGGATGGCTCGCATCCACTCGAGGGTGCTCTTGCCAGTTTCAGCTCCACCACTGCTTTTTTCCGGTTCCGCCGCCCCTCCTCTGGCCGGTGCTGGCGTCTCTTTTATGCCGGCCCCGATTGTGCCGGCTCCTCCCTCCTCCGTGCACCCATAACAGGTAAGTTCCCGCCCAACGTTTTGGGCCTATAGGTGCAAGATTAGCTTGATTGCTCTTGGGCGGGGAGCCTCGGAGCCTACCGGCTCCTTCTCTCCCTCACAATCACATGCATCATTTTCCCAAAATTTAACTTTCCAGAATTGGAGTGGGTGCCTTAAAAGGGGAGACTTATTCCCCCTCCCAACGCCCCCCCCGCCCCCGAACACAAGTCTACAGTTGCTGTAAGATGGCTGTGGCTTCTTTTCCTGCTCTTCCCTCCAGCAACTGCATGGAAACAGGGTTGGAGTTCAGGAGGGACAGATCCATTGTAAGTGCTGGGGTGCAGTGAAACCCCATTTTGATTCCTGCTCCACCCAGTGTTTTAAAACACCTGCCTATTAGCCCTGGGAGCATTTCTTTTCAGGCAGTCCTGAGGGAATCAGTTGACTTCATGGCTCATTAGAATCTACCTGACACCTTGTAACAGGGCTGGGTCCCATTAGTGCAGGGAGGACTGAATCCAAGCTGCCTCTGATTCGGGACAGGTCCCCCCAGCTTGCTCAGAAACAGACACAGCTGTGACATGGCAGCACTGGCCACCTGGAAGCCAGTGCAGTGAGTGCAGCCATGGGAAAGGACCCCAGCAAGGGAAGTGCCCTCAGCTGCAGGCAATTGGAAGCCCAGCCTCCTGGGTGGGGAAGAAGTGCCCACCCCCAAAACAGAGTGGGTTAAGAGCAGCCAGGAGTGGCTGCACAGGGATCTCAGGGTGAGGGGCTGGTGGCTGCTGGCAAGGACTCACATGGTCAGTGTAGTCCCTGGGTAGACTCTCCTCAGCCAATGCTCTATGGCCACCCTGTGCCCAAGGGTAGTGTGACTGGGGCACCCACATCACAGCCTGGTTGACATACCACAGAGGCCAAATACAACCAGGACAAGGATAAGTGGAAAATTTTATTTAATGTTGTTTTGTGTTCTCAGTTATAGACCTGGGGCAGGGTGCCCAGGGCTTGGGGCAAAGCCCATTGTTGGGGGTAAACCTCAGACAGGCTGCCAGGAGAGGCTATGGTTCTGGTTGGTGGATCCTTGGCTGACCCACCACAGCTAAAGTATGAAAGGGGGGTGGCAGTGCACCCTCCCCAACACACCCAGCAGTCTCCCTCTGGAGTTGCAGCTATGAGTGGCCTACACACCTGTTAATCACACTTTACTCCACAGTGAGGAGTGATTAGTTAGTGGCCTTCTCTCCTTTTTAATAGTCTTGATGCTAATCAAGTTATCATTTCTTCAGCAATTTTACTGTCTGTTAGCTAGGCCTGATCTGTTTTCTCCTGTTTTACAACCCTATGGGCTGTTTTTAGTTCTTTTCAAAATCCTAAACTTCCCATCGAGTGCAGTCTTCAGAAAAAGTTATAGTTTCTGTTTTGGCTGAACAGACAAGGGCTGCTAACAATTTAGCTGCAAAGGCCTTAAAACTATAGGTTTTAGTTAAGTAAGAAAAGGAGGGTAAATGAGCTGAAGATTAGGTCTGGTCCCTGCCCTATGCACTCTTAACTTTAGCATAATATTTTTTCTTCATCCTTTTCTGCCACAGACAAGGTGCTCATCTTATTTGGGGACATGTGGTATATGAGAAAAAACAGAAAGTGGCATGAGGTATGGGCAAGAGATCCATAGGACCGAATCCTGGTCTTATTACATCATAAGCAAAGCAGGGAGTATTTCCCATGCCCCTTACTATCTTCAGCCCCATTAAATTCAGTTCAGCTACCTATGTATACACATGATTTTATTTGAGCAAGGCTTATTAGAGGACTTAGGTGCCCAAAGATGCTGTGAGGCCTATACACGGGCAGTGAGGCTGCTCTGACATACTGCAATTACAGTGTATCAGGGTGGGCTTGATTAACTGAATCTGCTCAATTAATAGTGTGAAAATTACTGTGCTCTGGCAGACTCTTGCATCTCATGTATCAGCATCCCTGCACTTCAAAATGGTGATGGCAGTGCTTTAACTAAAGCTTGTTCAACAAAATGCTCTGATTGCCTTAATTAGAGTGGCTCTCAGAGATACTCTAACCTCATAGACATTAGGGCTGGAAGGGACCTTGGAAGATCATCGAGTCAAGCCCCCTGCCCAAAGGCAGGAAGTCAGCAGGGGTCATAGGATCTCAGCAAGATAAGCATCCAATTCACTCTTGAAGGTGTTCAATGTAGGTGCTTGAACCACCTCCAATGGCAGGCTGTTCCAGACCTTGGGGGCTGGGAAAGTAAAGAAATTCTTCCTTATGTCCAGCCTGAAATGGTCTTGCAGTAGTTTATGACCATTTGAACTTGTCATCCCTTGGGGCACTCTGATGAACAAATGTTCCCCCAGGAACTGGTGGTCACCCCAATAAACTTATAGGTGGCCATCAGATCACCTCTGAGCCTGTGCCTCTTGAAGGTATTCAAGGTAGGTGCTTGAACTATCTCTGGCAGCAGTCTATTCCAAACTTTGTGGGCTTGGACAGTAAAGAAGTTCTTCCTTATGTCCAGCCTGAAACAGTCATGGAGGAGTTCATGACTGTTCCCCCAGATCCTGATGAGCACCTCTGATAAACTTATAGGTGGTCACCAGATCACCTCTGAGCCTGCGCTTTTCCAGGCTGAAGAGTCCCATAGCTCTCAGCCTCTCATCATAAGGTATGTTTTCCTGACCTCTGATCATGCGCGTGGCTCTCCTCTGGACTCTTTCAAGCTTCTCCACATCCTTTTTGAATTGTGGAGCCCAAAACTGGATGCAGTACTCCAGCTGTGGCCTCACCAAGGCTGAGTACAATGGGAGAATGATGTCCTGGGATTTGCTCAAAAAGTAACTATGGATGCAAGCCAGTGTTTTGCTTGCTTTACTATCTGCAGCATCACATTGAAGGCTCATGTTCATCCTGTGGTCAAACATGACCCCCAAGTACCTTTTGTCCGAAGTGCTAGCCAGTGTAGCACTGATGAGCCTGTAAGCATGCTGCAGGTTTTTCCTCCCCAGGTGGAGAACCTTGCATTTTTCAGTGTTAAATGCCATCATGTTCTCATCCATCCATTTCTTGAGCTTGTTGAGGTTAACCTGGATTGCCCTCCTGTCCTCAGGTGTGGATGCTTTACCTCAGGGTTTGGTGTCGTTGGCAAAGTTGGCCAGTCTGCTTCTGACGCCAATGTCCACATCATTAATGAAGATGTTGAACAAGATAGGCCCAAGGATAGATCCTTGAGTGACCTCACTGGTCACAGGGCACCACAACAATTGACTTCCATCAACCACCACTCTGTGGAGAAGCCAAGGCCACATTTGGCCAATTTTGCCAAGAGGTGATCATGGGATACAAGATCAAAGGCTTTTTTAAAGTCAAGATATATGATATCAATCTCTTCCCCCTTGTCCAGGTGATAAGTCACCTGGTCATAAAAAGTAATAAGATTGGTCAAGTAAGACCTACATGCAACAAACCCATGCTGGCTATCCCTCAGGATTTTGCCATTGCCCAGTCTGTTGAGAATGGTCTCAACAGACTGGCCTGTCTAATTAAAGTGCCCGCCCCTCCCCCCACTCCTAGAGCATGCATATAAAACGTCCTTTGGGTTCAAATTGCTTCAAAGAGAGCTAATAGGATGACTAAAACTCTATTCACACCAAGAAGTATAATAGAACAAAATAGTGAATGGAAATTCACACTACGGAAAAGACTCTGCACTTATAGAATCCCCATCAAAATTGTAAACATTACTAAAGTTACATATAATGGCTTCAGTTGTAACATAATAGTAAATGGAATATTATCACTTTTCTTTGAAATATCAACAGCCAAATACATGCTTTCATCTCTACTGTTTCTCCTAGCTGGGTAATTAGCAAAACCATTGAAGGGCAGCAAAGCACAAGCACAAAATTGACAACAATGACGAAACTGGAAGAACTAGCTTTTGCTGATATCTGCCTTTTATCCAGCAAGAGAGCACACATAAAAATGAAGGAACTACAAACAAACACATCGTGCATAATCATCAACACCAAGTAAACAAGTACAATATAAATTAGCATAGAGACAACTAAACCAATTGTTCATTAAGAATACCCAATAGACAAGTATGAGTACCTGGAATACAAAACCCAGCAAAACAGCAAGAAGCAAAAATATCCAGCTGCACAAGCAACATTTATGCAACTGAACAATACCTGGAAGTCAGAAATATAATTTTGGAATGAAAATTAAACCAGTTAAGAGCAAAGTAAAGTCAATATTGTTAAATGCCAGTGAAAGCTGGAAGGTAATAAATAGTCCTGGGAAGAAAACAGAATATTTTACATGCAGATTCTACAAAACAATCCTGAAAGTTTTCTGGCTGAATCTGCTAACACAAAGATAAAAGAGAAGGCCAAGCAAAGAAACATCATTATCAAAATCATGGGCATCTGGTGCCGCCTTAGGTGGGGGGGGCATGTACCCCCGCCCCTGTGACCAGTTCCACCGATGGCATGTGGGAGGGTCCCCCTGCAGCCGATCCCATGATGGCCGATCACTGCAGCAACCTCTGGGAGTGGCTGCTGCCATTTCTGCAGTGGCAGCCACCTCTGGGAGCAGCTGCAGTGATTGGCTGGCAGTTAAAAGGAGGGACCGGTGCTTTCACCTGCCCCCTCTGCCCATTGCCTTCGCAGTGAGCACAGTCAATCAAGGGGTGCATCAGCACTCTCAGGGGGTGCATGTGCACCCCCTACACATTGCCACTGATGAAAATCAAAGAAAAGATGGAATTAAACTAGTGATTATCAATCAGGGTGGTACACAATATTAGCAGTGTTAGTTGTGCAAACACCCACACATGACTACATTTAGTCCTCCAATCCTCCCATCTCCAGACAGGCAACCCCTGCTGCAGACCCTCTCCCCAGACCTGCTAGAACCCCCCATCCCATCAATTCCCCATGCAGACTGACCAGCCCCCTGATCATACTAATCCCCCCCACAGATCCCACCAACTCCTCCCCACTATGAACCCAATAGCTTTCCTGATCACAGCGCCCCTCCCCAACTTACTTTGATTCGGTTCCTATCACCAGCAAACATCTGTACAGCTTACATCCAATCTACAATCATGCTGCTTAATGTAAGCCATGTGACTGTAGACTGGATCCTGGTACATCTGTATGTGGCCATTGTCACCTTTTAAAAATCTTTGCAAGAATAGACTTGCTTTATTTTTTCCATAGTCAAGAAATGAGTGAAAACTAGGAGATGGCATTTTCCAAGAAATGCCTTGAGTCTAAAAACATTGAAAACCCCCAAGTTAGATGCATGCTAAGAATGGCTGATGAAGAAATACCCTAAAAAGGCAATATTTTAGAAACCAATTTGAAAAAGGAAAAAAGTAAGACCCTAAGAGAAATGGAAGAAGGCAATAGATTGAGAAAAAAATTAAGGAATTTAGAACAGAAATATCAGTTTTAGTAAGAAAAGCAGCCAGCAGAAAGAGGCTCCATATGCTACCTGGCATGAAAGACTAAGCAAGCAAGCATCTATTGAAATCATTTATGTGCTAGGAACTTTTTTTGGATCTGGCCCTTTGACTTCAGTAAAAGTGCTTATCTGAGTAAAATGTAAACTGATTGCCTCTGAATTTATTGATAAATGCAAAATCCTAAAAGTATATTAACACAGGTAATATTTGTATGTCACCTGAGACAGTTACAGGAACATCTTGCTTCATAAGCTTATTTGGATTTGATGTTGACAGAGACTGTTCAATTTAAATGATTATGATCATATTTTGTATGATGTGAAATAGTATATCTTGCAGCATCATATGGCATATAACCATTTTTTTTCAGTAAGACATGCCACTTTAATTCTATCTCCTCCCACTGTTACATGTGAAATATAAAATTAAAACTACTGAACACACAACAATATTGCTTTACAGACTCTTACTTGTAATCTATTTGCTAGGATCTGAATGTTTGCCTTGATTCTTTTTTTACTATATGAAGTAACAATTCTCCTTAAATATATATAAAATTACACTTTCCCCTTGAAACTCTAATTAAAATTATTATTTTTGCCTGAAAGCAAAAAGAAGAATAGGCTGAATATTAGAAGAATTAAAAAAAAAAAAAAAGAAATAGACATTGATATTAAACAAATTGAAATGTAAATTATAACTCTAGGTTTGGATATCAGTGTTCAACTCCTCAGTGTTCAACTCTCATTCTTTTCAGGAAAACATGAAGTTAAGGAAAATTATACATCATACACTAGAAAAGAAAATAAATTACATAACCTACTTAATTCACAGTTTTGTGGATTTTGTGGAACTGCGAAATCTGAGATGGTCTGCAAAATCCATGAACTCAACAACAACAAAACAACTTAATAAAAATAAAATGCTGGCTCCCCAGCGGTAGCCAATGGTCCTTGATGCTGGGAGGGGAAGGCACTGGCTGGCAGGGCAGCATGAAGAGCAGCAGAAAAGATGGTGGCTTCCCCATTGTTCCTCCTCCCCCCACTGGAAGTCCTCCACCAGTAAGGGGGAGGGCCACATGAAGAACAGCCAGCTATCAAATGGTGGGTGTCCCTTTGCCCTTCCCCCTCCAGGGCCTCTTTGCCAATCAGTGCTAAGGGGTAGGACCTCTCCAACAATCAGCACCAAAGGGCAGAGCTGCCACAAAATGACCATAAAATTAGAACTTTATGCTCCAATCAACCTGCAAGGATTAGTAAGTCCTCTCATGATTTAGGTAGACCCCTACCCATGATTTGTTAAAATAATTCCAGGTAATGAAGCAAGACTTTTGTAAGCCTTTTCAGAAGTCAAAAGTACTTAGCTCTGGAGAAGCATTAGCCAATCAGATTGCACAGGGAAATTCTGGCTACTGCTGCATTAGGAATATACCAGAAACCTCATCAGGACAACCTCTTGACTTTAGTAGTTCACTTCCATTTTGGGGACCTTAGATGCTATCACCATAGAAATGATTATTAATAATAATTCCCTACTAAGACAGTTCCCACATTGACTAGCAAAACTATTCTTAAAAATATAAAAGCAATATCCCCTTACTTTTCAAAGAAGATTAACATTTTCAGACCCAGATAATCAATTTCAGCATCACCTTCAACAAGATTTCTTTCTTGATCAGTGCATCTTGTATTCCTCTCAAGGGCAGTCAACATCTACTTGTCATTTTCATTTGGCTTCCACTCTAATTCCACTTATCCTGAAAAGCTTTCATAATGGTAATATGAACTTGATTTGCTACTCTATTAATTGCAGTGTAATGTAGCATTAATTCATTCCTATTTATCATGGAATGAAATGTTTAAAATTAAAAATGGCTTACCCTTCAATGACTTCTGAGATCCGCTACAAACTGTGTCTTATTATCTAATCATAATGAATTATTTCCTGGTGATATTTTTACATCTCATATTTTTGGTATTTACATACTGTTTCCTACTCCTGACCTTTTTCCATTCCCTTAATTCAGCATAGATAGCCTAGAAAAAATGTTCTTCCATACATACTTTTTCCACACTTTTTAGTTTTGTATTAAGTGCTAACTTGCTCCGATTTAAGTACCCAGGAGAAGGCATGCATAACGTTTCATAAACTCCACAGGAGTTACACAGTGCATTTTGTTACAAAGATCCCTTTGCTGAGGCAAGTAATATATAATGTACTCATACATGTCTGCAATGGCAAGCCTGAGATGTTCATCTCAGCAACCATTCATATTTATGTTCCTAAGGGCTTGCATTGCCAGAGGACAGAAAGCAAACAAAAAACCCCCAGCAAAACAGCACAAGAGAGGAAAGAGCATATTCCCAATTTTAAGCCAGAACAACTTTGTATCTTGGCCTAATCAGGACTCACATTACTATTTCCCTTGTATTGCATCCACAGTGGCAGCAGTAAGAATCCTTAGCATTTAAAGGCCAGAGAAATCCCACAAACACCCAAAGCCAAAACATACAAGATTTGGAGCCAAGTTACCCTAAGTAAGTTACACAGTTCTCTTAGACCAGGGGTGTCCAACCTTTTTCAATGTGGGGCTGAATCATGAACTTTTTATCACTCAGTGGGCTGGCAAGCCATATTCAAACACCCTCTGTCCTGGTCCAGAGAGACCCTGCCTGTGTAGCCCTACTGCACCTGCCTGTTACTGCAAGGTTCATGGTAGCAAAGGTTCATGGTAGCTGCTGGTGGGCAAGGACAGGAGGGACCCATTCTGCATCCAGCCAGCTACTGCCCCAGAGACTGAAGGAGAGAAATAAATAGCTCCATATCTCCATCCCCCGGGCAGCACAGCCCCACAAGCTGGCTCTGCCTGAGGGGAGCTGGAGCAAGGCGGCCATTGCACCACAGCCCCTCACCAGCCCACCCACACAGCCCCACTCACCTTGGTGCCTGGCCACCTGCACTTGCAGCCCCAGTGGCCTCAGTGCTGCGAGCCCAAAGCGCAGGGTCTGGCAGACACCGGATCCCACTGCCTTGCCCCGCAGAGGTCACGCCAGGACCCCACCTGCCAAGACCCCCCTGTGCTGACTTTCCACATGCTGCTGGGGATGGGAGGAAGCCAGCCAGGTCGGCACCAGCCAGCAGAGGCAGCAGTGGAGCCGTATGCCACTCGGGACTGACCGGTGCAGGCAGGGGGAAAATGCAGCCGAGCCTCTGACGCTCTGGCCAGACTCATCCTGTCCTGAGCAGCACATGGCTCTGCCGCCACTTCTGCTGGCTAGTGCTGACCTGGCCAGGCTCCTCCCGTCCCCAGCAGCACATGGGAAGCCAGCTTCAGCCACATGCTGCTCCAGGTGGGACAGACCCGCCCAGGTTGGCACCAGCCAGCAGAGGCAGCAGCAGAGCCATGTGCCGCTAGGGACTGACCAGCGCAGGTAGGGGGAAAATGCCGCTGAGCCCCTGCTGCTCCAGCTGGGCTCATCCTGTCCTGAGAGGTACATGGCTACTCCTCTTCCCACACACACCATGTAGGCAATGTCAAGCTGACAAGGTGCGTGTGGGAACCTTGTCCCTTCCCCAGCCCTTCAGCAGCCATTAGGAAGCTGCTGAGGGGCTGGGGAAGGGACAAGGGGTGGGAACAAAAGTGAACAGTGTTTACTTTCATTTTCCATTGCAGCACCTCAGGCCTCAGAAAATGCCTTGGTGGGCTGCATGGTGGCCTGCGGGCCATATGTTGGACAATCCTGTCTTAGACCATAATAAGGGCATTTAAAATGTGAGTGTCCACATGTTAAATGTTGTAACCTTGGGCTAAGTGCCCACTGAATGTCTCAAAGTTATGCCATTTCAGGAGAGAGTTAACTCTTGAGTTGTGCTACCTAGCTCACATTAGGGTAACTTTAGTCTGCTCCAGAGAGATAAAATGAGCAATCTGTAGTCCTCCAGCATCCCAGGAAGTACCATGCAGTCCCCCTCCACTGCTCCCAAACAGAGATGGAGCCTAGGTGCCCAAGCTCATCAGCCCCCTAGTGGCAAGTCAGAGCTGCATAGGCAAGAAATGGTATTAACCTTTAATGTACAACTCACAGCACATTCCAACATTGCTTAACGTTCCACAGATTTGCTGTGGTCTAAGTTAAAGTGTAATTTCACCCTTAGATACCCAAGTCAGTGGCCTGATTCCTAAAAGTGAGACAAACTTAACTGGGAGCTTCTAGGCATTCTAAAGTTTCTACATAGCTCTTTTCTAACCAAAACTAATTAATTAAGCATCTAAATAAGGCTTTACCTTTTGGGAAGCTTGTTTTGAAATGCTTCCCTGAGGTCTTTGAGTGCTGATTCAGCCCTTTAGCTAAATCAACTAATCTTAAGTATGTCAGCAAAAAAATCAGCCCTTAATAAAATTAAGCAATTAAGGAGATAAATGCAATCCCACCACTTCTTTTTCTTTTCACATTTCTCCCAATTTGCCTTTCTCCATTTCTCTTCCCTCCCCATTTTTATGATTTCTGCTTTCTTGTCTTTGCACTTTCTTTTTTTCCTTGGTCTGTTTCAGCTTCTTTTTTCCTTTCCCTTTTCTTTTCTCTTTTTCCCCTCAAGAAGAGTTTGAATCTTTGTTTCCAGCTCTCCTGTGCAGCAATTGTCCCATGTGCTTGTACTTGCAATCACAGGAATGGATGTCATGTAGAGCGGACATAGCCATGCTGGCTTAAGTACCAATAGCAGCTGAGCCATGGCAACAAGGAAGCCATTGCAAGGGTATGCAAGGTTATGCTACCATAACTGAATCAAGCTACCATAAAGCTAAATCCAAAAGATCTGTATCACGGTGGAGTCACTGCTATACAGCTCAGTTTTATTTCCTTGGTCTGGGCCTCACTCCTATCCATTTACCAAACATGCTGCCCACAGTTCTGTCCCTGCTACTGTCAATTCTTTAGACTTTAGGAGGGGAAGGTAAAAGACCACTGCAGCTTAAGTCCCTTCCTTCACCTCCCTCCCCAAAATAAGTGCAGCAATAGCTAGAGCCAGCCTATACATAGGAAATCAACACTTGATGTTCAAATCAAATCAGTGATTTGATTTACATTGAATTATATCAAGCAGCACAGCTGTAATCCTCTTAATACAGATGTGGCAGGGTTACAATAGAATCTTTTCTGAGATTTCACTATTATAACCTTTAGGCACAAGGTCATTGTTATGCTTTTGTGACTAAACTGCAGTTTGTTACAGTTATATTACCCAACCTGGTAACTCTGCAAATGGAACAGCAATAGAACAGTGCAGCCTGCACAGATGGTACAATTAAGACATGATTAACCTGTTACTTGCCACACATTCAGGCAATTAATGACATGACAAAACAGGAAACTGGGCACAAAAATATGCCACAAAATGTGTAATACTTTTGTGGCTAGTTTCCATCATGCCTTAAACTGAAGGTATGGCAGCATAGCCTGATATACAGCCTGATGCTGGCTGCAGCATGGGGTTTGGTTGACAGCTCCCACCAGGTCAGGAGTCTGACAGCCATGTGGTGCAGCCCTGCAAATGGCTGCACTGTTTTCAGGGTGCTGATGTAAGGATAGCTCATCAGCTGGCCTGAGATATCAGGTCCTAGGAGTCAGAGGGCATCCCGAGACTTGGCATGGTGCTTGCCTTGCCCCACAACTCCCTTGGGGGTTAAGGTGCAAGGCATATCCTGGTGCTGGGTTGCAGGGAGCCCCACAGGTTACTGAGCCAGAGCAAGTTGATTGTTTTGCCCCATGTTTCCCAGGAAACTGTGGAGAAAGACACTTAATGCATCCCAGCCACAGGGATCCTAAGATCAGGGAGACCTTCTCTGATCCCAGAGTTCCCATGCAGCAAGACCTTTATAAGCCCCATGTGCAGCCCAACTGTACATTCAGTTTTCTGTCATGATGATCTTGGGCTCCCCCTGCACTGGTCGGTAGGAATAGCACAATTGGGATCTGATCCCCAATCCCAGTAATCACATATCTGCCAGAGATCAGATCCCATTAAGCCATTAAATGAATGTGTGCCAGGAGCCTCAATGACATTACACAGATATTTTTTATCTCCATAGCAAGTACTTAAATTGAATAAAAAGAAACAGATAGGCTTTGTATCTGTTTTGTCTTTCTTCCATTGTAGTAATTTTAATTTAAAGTTTTACATTAAAAACAGAGCAGACATTATCTTGAATAGATATCACTAGCTGCAGACATGAATGTTCTACTTGTATATCGCATGCTGCCATAAATGAGTTTTCTTGCTGGTACAAGCTTAGCAAGAAAATACCATACAACTCAAGGATGCCAGTTAACATGGACAACTAAGAGCAAGATTGTTTATACTGTACATTAAGTAATTCTGCAAACTGATGCCTAAGAAATTTTTAGAAGCTCTGCCCTTCCCATTTTATAGAAGTAGGGCTATATATGTAATTTAATTGCACTGTTAACTTAGATGTGATTACATAGCATTAGCCTCATGCTGGGTACTAAAGACAAAATTACATAAGAGACTTGTTTTCAGCTACATTCCATTTCAGGTGGGTGGTTTTTGGGTTTGGGTTTTTTTTTTTTTTAGCCTGGTAAACACAGCAAAGTAATGATTTCCTTGAATATTAATGTGGAGGTCTGTACTGTACCAAGGAATGACAGCAGTTTAAGGAAAGATGGCAGCAGCAATTTTTAGATGGCTGAATATTTATAACCTCATTTTTAATTCATTGTCACCGCCACGTTATGTAACTGTGGAGGCAGTTCTAACCCACCCACACAAAATGGGCATATGGTATCTTCACTGGGAAAGCACAGAAAGTATACATGTTCTGGGTGCATAAACCAATGCAGATTGGAGAAGCAGGGAGGGAAAAAAAAATCTCAATTTAGCTCTGCTCTTCTATTTGCATACAATAGTGAGATTCCCTGAGAATTTCCCCCTGAGTGAGGAGCCTTACTAGTTGTGTGTGTGCATGTGTGTGTGTGCCCTTCTGCATAAATGCATGCTGTAATCCAGGCTGTTAAAACATCACTAGGTTGTCAGAAAATGGAGAATAGATATCACCAGCAGACCTATTATTCCTTCCATAACAGTATTTGACATCAATTCAGGACATGTCTGTTTTGCTGGGAATGCTCCTCAGTAAACTTTCCAGAGTGGTGCTAAAATCTTGCTTCACAAGGCATTAAGGCAAATAAAAATGTGACAGCACTCACGTATTTCACTGTGCCATATTCACAGCTTAATAAATCAACAATAAAAACAAATGGACAAACACCTATATTGAGGGCAGGGAAACATTTTATCAACATTTTGTAAACATACTTGGACATTTTGTAACACATAAAAGTAAAGGAAAATATATCATTTTGGATGCAAGATGATGGCATTTGGTTGTACGTTTTATGATTCCATGACTACCTTTGATTTCAGAACCCACATTATGCAGAAGGCCTGTGTTTAAAGAGGAATCCACAGGCAACAGTAGGAATAAGACTGATGACACTGCTGTCCAGAAAAGGCAAGCTTTTTACCTAAGGTAAGTGGTCGTCTTCAATAACTACAATAGTAGTAAGGGTAATGTCACCCAATAAAAGACAACACCTAGTAAATGAGGAGGACAGAACACAAACATTGAAATAGGGCTAATTTTCTAAGCAACAGAAAGCAGTAGATGCACATGCAGCCTTTTGGCCCTTGCTGTGCCATTACTCACCTGCATTGTTAGAGATATAAGAAACAAAGGTTATCCATGTCACGGGGCAAAAGAGCCAATGTTGAGTAAAAAGCAGCAAGTGAAGAAAAAAAGATCAATAAGAGAGCAAAATACATCACAGGCTAGGAAAACAAAAATGATTTATATACATTAACATAGATTTGAATGAGGAAGAAAGAGGAAGAAGGAATCTTTGTCATGGACATTGGCACCAACTTTGGTTTTTGCCAGTGGGGTGTTTTTCTTGTTCTGCATTCCCACACCAACCCCCTGAAGAGGCAGCACATTACTTCAACTCAGCTCATTGGACATGGCTTTTGGGTGCTGAGCACTTGATAACTTTTTTTGGTGGGTGCTTGAGCCCCAGAGCACCCACAGAATCAGCATCTATGATCATTTTCTCTCTACTGCTGGATTTAATTGATTTGGCCCCTGATCCTATCATCAACATGTTATAGGTATATGATACATTAGTAAAGTCAGTGGACTTCTGTTGCAGCAGAAGTTTGTTCACATGGTTCTAGTTCAAGATTGGAGCATTTACCATACTTACTTGAATCCAAGACACATTCCCCCCCCCCCCTCAGTTTCAAGACACGTGGAGGTAAAAAGCTCATTGTCTTGGATTTGAGCACTAGGCAGGGGGGCAAACAGTTGCAGCTATAAGTCCAACACTGACCCAGTCTTAGGGTCAGAGCCATAGCCTCCACTCCCCTGCCTGCCCCCTGTAATGCCTCTGCCATCCTCCTCCCCCACCACCTGTGCTCCCTTCCCCTTACTCAGAAGCAGCTCTGGCTCATCCTCCAGCACTAGCTTTGGTCCCTGCACAGCCAGGAAGCAGCAGTGGCAGCTCTGGCCCTGATTCTGGCTCCAACGCAGTCCCTAGGCCAGAGCTGCTGCTCCCTGGCTGGGCAAGGGCTGAAGCCACCATGTACTCCATTCCCCAAGTCAGACCAGAACAGAGCAAGAGGGAGAGCCAAAACTGAGAGCAACTAGTTGGATAGGTGAGTCAGGTGCCAGAGTGGTGCACCAGGGGAGGAAAGTGTCAGGGGGCAAGGTGCAGGGAATGCAAGCAGTACTGAAGGGGTAGGTGGCAGCAAGGGATGTCCAAAGGGTCACAGGCACCATGGGGGGGAGGGAGGAGGGCAAATGGTGAAGAAACAGGTAGCCGTATGTTGGGGGGCTAAGGTACAGGAGTCAGTCCATTTGACTCCCACATGGCCTGCTGCTGCTTGCCTCCCTGCCTATACTTGCCGCGGGGAGGGCACATTTAAGATGACCCTCCAATAATTAGGTTCTATAATGATAAATTATAATAAATTCATAAATTTTCCATGTCTAGATATGGGAAGGGATCATCTTAACCCTAAAGTCATCTTGAATTTAGGTAAATATGGTAACTATAGGATGCTTAGGAATAGTACCTATTTTATGGACTTCTGAATCAAAATCTTAATTCTATAAAAAACATTAACCAATGTGGATAAGTCTTTGATAACATTTTCAGAGTTATTGAAGAAGATAATTAAACAAACCTTAAAAAACAAAACAAACCAACCCCCTCAACCTTTTTCTAGCTTGCTCAAAAAAACCCCCAACAAAACCAAGGTGGGGGTTGTTGATAGGACTACTTTTGAAATATACAAAAACTACCTGCATGCATCTGCAGATTGGTGTAAATTGGAAGAAACTGCCTATTACTGATGCTAAAAATTACCAGTTCAGAGACTATCAAAGCAGCTGTCTGACTCATATGAATGATCTCAAAGGAAAATTCATAGGCAGGGGGTACTTGCCGTTCAGTCAAATGTTACATTTCTACCTTGCAATCAGAGCAGGGTGACAGAATTGATCACTGCCTATGTCAGCTACTGGCTGTATGCATGCCATCTTACCATGAAAGGCAGATTACTTAAAATGTTCCCAAATGAAAACTCAAATGCAGTTTAAATATCATATGTTATTTGTTATTTATTCTGCTGCAGATTTTAACAGCCCCCATTTTAGTAAGAAAGGTACAAAAAAAGACAGAAACAAAAGCAATTCCAAATAGCCAAGCAACACAAACATGCAAGTATGTAAGTGTTCCTTCTCCTTAAGAGGAGGAATTGTGAAGTTGATAGTGTTGTTCATGTCATTGACGATCCTCTACAGGGGACACATCTACATGCACTATTATGGTGCAGCATGTGGAGTCAGTGGGCGGGGGATCAGCCTGCCAAACTTGGCTCTATGTGCTGTGGAGGGCCTGACTGGAGCATGAGGGAGCTTCAGCATGGGGCTAGCCTGCAGGCAGCCTCTGCACTGAAGCACCCTTGTACCACAGCCAGCCCCTCAAGTGTCTACACATACACTGCTGCAGAGTTTTTTACTCCACAACAGGATAGTATTTGTATTTACAAGAAATATCCTGCTGCAGAGTAAATTAGTTTACGCCAGCCTAATAGAGGCACATGTGTAGATACCAAGACATTTACTGTGCAGCTAAATTAGTCAACAGCCCAGTAAATGTCTCATGTAGACACAAAGGTATAAGTATGACCAGGGTGTAAGTTTAATATGAACAGTACCCTTTCTGTTTTCTTGTCTATGATGTCAAGTCAATAGGAATCCCTACTATCTTCCCCAAGATATCAACCCAAAAAGAACCAAGTCCCATGTAGCACTGGTGAAGATGCATTTGAGATGGCAGTGGAAGGCAGCAGCACTGTGTTACACAGTATAAAACCCGTGAAAAGAATGTTTGGAATACTATATCTGTTTTGAAGTGCTTTAGGAAAGTACTGCTGGTGTAGATATAAATGGTGAGATGGACCACATTTGAATTTGAGTGTTGCTGAATATTAGATTCAAGCAATTGGAAAGTCCCTGAAGATATTCTCTGGTAAAAGAATAGGGTGGAGGAAGAGAGCATGCATTTACACTGCTTTTAAATTTCTTTGGATGCCTGTGACTGATTAAGAAGAAATCAACTTTGTGAGTACGTCAGTGCATCACCCTGATCGTGTTGTCATTTATGTGTAGAACTTTTTTAGATGACACTCATGCAGAAACTTACACATTCTTACCTTTATGCATAAATGGTATGTGTACAAGCTGAATGAAGAAAATTCTCAGACTGGGGCCCTGAAAGAGAGACTTGGCCAGGAAGTCCAGGCATCTCATTCATGGAGAGAGAGACAGAGAAAGAAAGAGACACCTGCTAAAGTTAGGTTATGAGGGTGAGATAACTGGCAGGATACTGATGGGCAGGGGGCAGGATGAGACAAGGCACTGAAAGCCATACTCTGGGTATCTGAAGGCAGCCCCCCAAATCCATTCACTTTTGACATCAGGGTGTGGCAGCCAAGAAGAAGAGGCCCCAAAGGAGGAATCAGAGTCATCATATGAGTGGCCTTTATGGGGTACTGCAGTCACCCTGTGAGGTAGAAACCATTACAGGCCTGTGAGAAAAAATACTGATGCCTCAAAAAAAGCACCTTAACCCCTTCCACAAAAAACCCTGTGCTATCTAAAATGTGCTTCATTTATCCTCTTATTTCTTCTGTATTTTTATTTTTGAGAAAAGCAGGATCAAACCTTACATAGATATAAGGGAAGGAATTGGTTCAATAAACGTCAATAAAACATAGATATTAATCTATATTATTTACAGGATAGTTGCATATTTCTAATGATTATGCTCTAAGTACCCTATATATAAAGTCATAATCTGAAAGCATGCAGTAATACCTGCATGACTTAGTATGATTACTTTTGTCACATAAATTATATAATTCTACCCTCTACCACCCTTTTTTTTAACAAAGGTCATTAAATACATAGTATTTGGAATAACTTATCTGCTTAAAAAAATTCTAAAAATAAAACGTTAACTACATGATTAAATTGTAGGCCTGTATGAAGCAGCTAGCATTCACTTTAGATTTGGATTTGGCCAATTTGGGGGACAG
Source organism: Crocodylus siamensis (assembly GCF_052110815.1). Taxonomy (NCBI): domain Eukaryota; kingdom Metazoa; phylum Chordata; order Crocodylia; family Crocodylidae; genus Crocodylus; species Crocodylus siamensis. The sequence goes on from NC_143399.1 coordinate 112,549,868, forward strand.
TGATTTGATTTGGTCATTTGAATCACTGTCCCGATTTGATTTCAGCAGAATCTGATTCAGAGATTCGGCTGCTGCCAAATCTCCAAATCAGCCAATCCAGGGCCATCCCTTACCCCTCTCCCAGCCCAGCAATGGCTGCCCCAGTTCCTAGCACTTCTTAAAAAAACAAGCCCCAGATCAGTGGGTGCTGCTAGGCAGGGGGCAATCCCTGCTGCCCCCACTGCCCCATGCTGCATGGGGAGCTCTGCATGACCTCCCTGACTGCCCCCTCACTCCCCCAGAGTCCCCCCCCCCAAGGGTGCCCTGCCCTGACCAGCTCTGGCCATTTAAGAAAAAAAATTTGAGAAAAGCCCTGGGCCTCACCATTCCTGCAGCTGCCTCGGGGATTTGGGAGCCCATGCAGAGCCTACACACAGCATGGGGCTGTGGTGGGGCAGCAGGGATTGCCCCCCAACAGCAGGAACAGTGAGTCTGGGGGGTTTATGGGTTTTTTTTCTCTTAATGGATCAGAGCTGGCCTGGGTGGGGCAGCCATGGCAGGGCTGGGTGAACAATGGGGGCAGTTGGGGATTCATGTAGTGCCCCCTGTGCAGTGGGGGGGCAGTGGTGTGCACCAGGGATCACCCCCCCACCTGGTGAGCACCAGGGCTTTTTTTTTTTTAAAGTGGGCGGGGGCTGAGGGAGTTGAGGAGGCTGGGGGAGGGGAGGGTGGGGGGCTGGCAGGGGTCCCCCCCATGGTCCCCCTCCCCTGCCCCTAGTACTTATCGGAGTCAGCTGCAGCTCCCTGCTGCAGCCGTCGGGGACTGCCTAAATCATCAAAGCTCTCCAAATCTTTTCTGAAGATTTGGAGAGCTTTGAATTGATTCAGACCTTTAAATTGGTCCCCTGATTCGATTCAGATTTGGAAATTTGGCCACCAAATCAGGCCAAATCTCCTCTGAACTGAATCACCACCCAAAGCTTCACACAGTCCTATTGAATTGTACTGAAGATTATTCATATATTTATGAATAAACTAGAATCAATCCATATAGTCACATAAGCAATTGGATTCCCTTATTTTATATTTCTGCATTAAGAATGAAGTACTTTAAGTGGTTCTGATGCTCTTATATTTAGGTCCATTACAAATAACATATTAATAAGTGTGAGCAGCCTTCTAGTGTGCTAAATTCCAACACTACTCTCATCTGACATATAATCCTACTCTAAAAAGAGACTATCATATTTACTCAAATCTAAGTTGACCTTGAATTTAAGATGACCCCCAATTCTATACATGGAGAGTGTATCAATTTGTTATAATTTTCCAGGTATAGAATCTAAGTATTGTAGGGTGTCTTAAATACAGCCCCCTCCTGCTGCTACAGTAGGGAAAGAAGTAGCTGGGGGTCAGGTAGCTGGGGGATGGTAGGCAACTCCTTTGCCCTCTGTCCCCCCATTTCTTCCACCTACACCCTTCTTGCCCCCACCTATACCACCACCCCCTCCCCCAGCCCTCCACAGCCTTGACCCCTTCCTCCCACAGCCTCACATCTTCCATCCCACCCACTCCCCACAATCTCTGCCTCTTCCTTCCTTCTGCCTCTACCATCCCCTATTACTGTCAGATGCTGCTTAGGATCCATTTCCTCCCTAGTGTGCAGCCAGGCCATACAGCAGTGACAGCACTGATGATTGGCCAGGCTGGAAATGGAGTTTCTATGTCCTCTCTCCTCCATGGGAATCTAGCCTGATAAGGAGCTAAGTTCCCTGACAGTAAGCAAGGCGACTGGGGCAAAGCAGGAGGTTAAAGCTGCAGGAAGCAAGTAGAGGAGAGAATAGGCAGCTGCTGCAAGTCTGACTGTGGCCCTGATCTGGGCTTGGGGCCAAAGTCAGAGCCAAAGCAGCTGCCTTCCTGTGCCTCTGCCCTCTTTCACATTGTTCATGAACCTAAAATGAAGGGCTTTTTCCCCCATGCTGATGAGAGGGGTCATCTGAGATCAGAATAAATATGGTAATCAATTGAATATTCTGTAGATTTGGTGACATTTCTAACAAATACAAATCTTTCTGCATTTTACTATTGTTTTGGGCCTCTGTACATGTGCAGGTGAAGGTACAGTGAGAGCTAATGAATGATTCACAATCACACCTCCTGCCAAGCCACATGTGCATGGCGGGAGGCATGATTGTGGGATAGCACATTTGATCTCATCATGTCTTGTTGGTGGTACAGAGGGATCCTGATCCCTGGGTGGCCACAATCCCCAGGGTCTGGAGGTTTTACTCTGGGCATGGTACATATTGGGCTGGGAGCCCTGAAGTCTCACAAAGCTCCCAGCTGCAGGGGAAACCCTGTTATACATGCAAATTAAAGCTCAATAGCAGTCGGCTATAAATTTAGGTCACAACTGAGGTCTAACTTTATAGGTGGTCAGAGCTTTTCATTATGGTAACTATTTTTCACATGTACCTGGTTAACTGTGCAATCAATCAGTTAATTGTGCAATGTCTGTTACATTTAGAGGGGTTCTTTGTCCCACAGGATTAAAAAAAAAAAAGCAGAGCATGAGCTAAAGTCTATTCCTTGATATTCATAGGCTCTTTAGGCCTCTTACAGACATTAATTTTCTCCTGGGAGAGTTGATGAACTGTGATTCGGGCTTTTTCTCCCCAAGTAAAAATGGCTGCTCCAGGAGAAAAATAACCTGGGAACAAACAGGGTTAAATCACTTCCAGGAGAGTTTCTCATGGGAGAGCAAATGTCTGTACATGCTGACAACAGAAGCTGATCATGGGCTCTATGCACTGCTGCCATCTGTTGCCAGGCAAATTAAGGGACCTTCCAGAGAATACTGAGATGTGTGCACAGCCCCACCTGGGCTACAGAATGCCAGTACTGCAAGTTTTCCACTCTTCTGCATTCAAATATTTATAACATGGCTCTAGCTCAGTTTTTCTACCATGAGAACAAGCCAGAAAGAATTCTCCCAGATTATTTGAATGTGTGTATATAGACTCAGTTTCTGTAAATCTATTTTACAAATCCACTTTATTTAATGTAATTACAAAACCTTAAAATTGAGCATTTATCTCACACATCATTCCTGAAATACTACAACTGCTAAACTATGTCTTTGAATATTCAAATACCTTTGAAAATCTGGAATCACATGGAGCTTAGGCACCAAGCTACTCAGCCTAACCAAATAGAGAAGCTCTGGACATGTGTAGAAGTATATGTTTTGGGCAACTAAAATGTCAAAAGCTCACAGAATTCAGAGGCATCACAGTTTTGATCTCAAGATCAAACTCCTTTTCTGGATCTGGTCCAAAGTCAACGAGACTCTTCAGGTAAGTATATTTAGATTTCTCACAATTCGTGCCACAAACCCCAGGCACACTAGTTAAAATCCTAGGAGGGACAGACCAGTCACAAAAGGGAAACACTTATCTGGTTAAATTGCCAGAACTGATAGCACAGTGACTATTCATTTGCCTAAAGGGAAATCACCATATGTTTAAAGGCCTGATTTCAATGGAAAGACAATCAAGACTTATGACTTTTATTTTATTAGTTCCACATTGTTAATCCCTCCAAAGAACTGTTACCATCCCCAATACATGATTTCAACTGACTTCTCTTAGAACTCTTAAAGATGTCTCTCTCGGTAGCTTCATTGATATGAAAAAAGTAGGACTTTACTCATCCTCAAGCTATTTTTAAAGCTGGTAATTGGCTACTGTTCTTCTTGTAGAGTGTTTTACAAAAAGACCCAGAGAACATATCACCATTAAAAACAGCAAAAACTGTTTGACCAGTTTCCCCAAAAATGAAAATACATTTTAATCTTTTATGTAATCTTTAAGAGTGAAAAAGACTACATGCTCAGTTCCCGGATTTTTCCAGGAAAACTGACACTTAAAACACTATGATCTTGAAAAGTCAAGAGGTGTGATTCTCCACCAATTTATATTGCTTTTATGCCAATGTAACTTCATTGATATAAAATCAATTACTCCTCTGTATAATTGATTGGGAAGAAAACTAAGCTTAACAGGAATAAGGAATTCTCAAGGTGGCCCAAGTAAACAATTTCACTGAAAGTGAAAATAGTTACTTTGGTCTCTATCAACTTGCTAAGATTATATCTGACCATAGGGCACATTCATTTGTAAAAGAAAAGACAATATTTTTCCCATGACCGTATATGAAAATAATCATGACAATGCTTTAAAATATCTTAGTTCCCATGAAAAAATCTAGAATGCAAAAATCTGAAAGATTGTTCCAGGTCTTCTCTGTAAAGATAGCTATTTCTGCCTCGGACCATCTTTAGCTAGTATAGCAGTACTTTTCCTCTGGGGTAAGAGGGCACTTCCATAAACATATTGAAGCTTACCACTTCTTCATACTGATCTCAGCTGACCACTTACTGTACAGAAGTGTCTGCAATATTATAGAGCAGAGCTTTCAGTGATGAATGCATCATCAAAAATGAACAACAAAAGTCTTTCTTGCAAACATGGAACAGCAGGAAGCTTGTGAACCTGGAAGAGATGGGCCAGTAGGGACTTACTTGGGAACAGCTTACTTCAGTAGATATAACCAACATTTCCCAAGATAACCCAGAGACATTTGTGGTAATGTTATAATTGCAGCTGAAAATATACATCCTTTTCAGTCACAGTATCCATTTTTTCTACTCATCCTTATGATCTAATTTTCCTGAACTGTTTAGTGCTGTGTACCATCCTAATACCAGCTCTGAATTATCACATCAGATGTTACTTCCCTCCTATAGGTAATTATTCATGCACAACTTAAAATGATTTATTACTTGTAGCCAGGAAAAGCATCTTTCACATTATCAAATAAACAATAATACTGTAGTTCTATGAGAAAAGAGGTATTAGAGAGATTAATTCTGGAGAAGTAATGTATTTAATTCATAAGGGCTTGGGAAAGAGTTCATTTATCTTCATTGCTTGTGGCTAGGAGTCTATATGTTTAGCAGTCATTACCTGTGCTTTATTCAAAGAGAAGTATGTTCAAGGTCTCATAGATAATAACTGTGAGGTAAGTAAGGAACCACAGAGATTCATGGTATAGCTACAAAAGCTCTTCAAGTCTGCCTGCTTCAGAGTTTCATAGCTTCAGGTGATCTGTTTTAGAAAAGATGTAATGCTTTCTCTATGTCAAGTAGAGATTTATTTTAAAAGAGAGTGATTAATTCACTCCTGTCCCTCACCCCAGAAACTCATCACTATTATTATATCTCTGAATCCTAATAGGATGGGACACCATGGAAATATAATCAAGTATTACATGGACTCATCATGGTCCACCAAATAACAAAAGTTAATTTCTCCTATATTTGGTAGTTAAAATATAAGAGAGAGAAATATTCTGTGCATTATGCTCCAAAGATATGCATTTTTACTTAGGGTCTTGTGCCATAACTTGTGAACAACAAGGTGCATCTACATGTGCTTTTTACTGGGGAGTTGACTAATTAACTCCACAGTAAAGCATCATCATCTACACATACACTAGCATTAGGGTACAGTAAATTAACTAACTCTTCTATAAGAATGTACAGTTGGAGACAGTACTATCTTATGGCTGAGTCATTTACTGTGCAGAAATGCATGTGTGGGCAGTGACTGGGACAGCAACAATTTGAGCTTAGTGGATCCATCACAGCTCCACAATTTTGGTGCTCTCATGCCCCAGCTAGCCCCTCCACCCCACAAAGCCCAACATCCAAAGCCCAGGGCTGACACCCACCGCTGCTTCCCCCTCCCCCCCAGCCTGCTGCCAGAGCCAGGAGCTGCTTTGCCCTGGCTAAAATGACTGCAGACCCAGGCGCATGTGCAGATGCTGCATCTGGCAGCAACTGACTCCAGTGCAAACTATGCCAGAGTTTATCATGTCACATTAATGGCATGTATATCTGCTCCCACAGTGTGTCTCATATACAGCATTTTGCAATTAAACCAATGAGGTGCATGTAACAAGTAAACAAAAATCAACTAATGGCTACTAACACAGGAAGCTAAGAAAATCAAAATATTGTTTCTTGTGTCATTATGTAGCACAACCAACGTGTCATTAAAACCAAGGCATTATTAGTAATTAAAACTAAGTCTACTGAGGCATTTCACATCCTCATGAGAAGGAATGCTGAGCAAAAGGACATCTTTTGACAGACTTAGAAATAAGATTTTAATGGCGTTGACAGTATGCCAGGTCTGTACAAGCTTTTCATCAGTATTAGAACCTAGGTAAACTGGTAAATTCTGGTAGTTAAAATCTACAGTCTGTCTCAGATAATAAAATGACTCTGGGAAGACTCTTGAAAAAAGAAGTGCAAAACTTCTGAAGCATTATTGACTTCAGTGGCATTTCTCACTCCAAGAAATCAAACCAAAAACAGCTACCATCCCATGGTTGTTCATGCACTGTAGTTTCTATTTATAAGTGTGCTTTCGGCAGTCCTTTCTTAGCATGTGATGGAGGAAGCTGCTGTTTATGTTAGCATGGACAAAATTCTTGAGTCTGAACAATGGTCTAGAAATGTGAAAAGAGGCAACCATCTCATCATCTAAAACCAAAATACTGAAATGAAACACTCACTACACTAGTAGGTTTGAACATTTCATAACTCCTTCCTAAAAAAGGTTTCTCTTCTAAAGGTGGGCAATGGTTAATTAGCACAGATGAGTGGCCAGAAACACTGTTTTATCTGAACCATTTCAGCCAGCTATAAAGCAGACTACTGAACCAAGGAAGATTTTTCAGCTGCTATAGAAGAGAAGTCTTTCTAACAGATTAACAAAAGGAAAAAAAGGAATTCATTTAAACAAATTTAAACGCCAATGTGACTGTGGGTTGTTTTACAAATATTGGACACAATTTTGCATGTCCTGCACTTTATTAAGAGATGAAGGGAGAGAAAATACCATACCAAGTGACTAAATTAAAGTCCAGGATTATGTTACATTAGCTAACATCAACAGCGCACTTCACATTGTTCAAAACAGAAAAAAACTGCAGGCATTTACTGTCCCAGTCCAAGGAAGTTGACACTTAGACAAGCTGCTAAAAGTACACAAATTTCTCCAATACCACACACCTTTTACTTGAATTACTCTCAACGACACAACATATTTATTTTCTCATCCCCCTCCAGATAGGGTCAGAAGCCATCATGACTAAGTAACAACAGGCGAGTCACTGCTAGCAAATCAAAGATGCACCCACTAACTCCAAATCAAGCCTGCCTAAACTCAGTAAGGTTTTGGCAGACAATAGATTCTAGTCACTCCCCACACCAAACAGATCCTCTTCCCTTCCTTTCCCCTCCCAATCCACATAACTGCTATGAGCTCTATCCATCGAACATAACCCACCATGCTAGAAACATTGCAGGTATGATAGGGTAGGGTGACTGGGCTTGCCGTGCAGTTTTTTTAGCCAGAGTGGAGTTTGTGCATCTCACCACACATTCCTTCTCACGTGTCAGACAATGTTAGCAGATATCTGCTTCTCCCCTGAAGAGAAAGACAGTATCCCAGGTTGCTTTCCTTGCATGAGGTTATGTTATGAATAAGTATAGTTGCAGAGATAAATACCACTGCATTATTTGGGGCAATGCATTGCAGTTTCATCACAGTTAAACTATCACAAGGGAGTTGAACAGTTTCCAAGATGATTATAGCCAAATCCATAGCTCAAACAACATACAAGTCTTCCTTCTCAAACACATCTTGTGGGGGAATAGCTTTCATTTTATATCCAGCTCTAGCTATTCCTCTGCCTGGATCTTAGGTAACAGTACCTTTGACCCCAATTCTAAAATATCTGGCTGAAGAACAAAGCCTTTTGAAAAATAAAGGCTGTAGAATACCGATCCCTTCCACAGTCTTTCAGACATGGGGAAAAAAAAGCTTTTCTATAGTCCCTGATCAGCAGTCTCAGCTGGGGCTACTGTGTTTAATCTGATTGGAAAGGGGAGCACTATCATGGCAAGTCCAGCTAAAAACCTGTAATAGCCTCCTCAGTCTTTGTATCCATTTCTTTGTGATTGAAGCTGAATAGAATTGTAAGTCTTGAATGCCATCAATGAGTGTTCAGACCTGAATTTCTCCAAGGCGCACTCAAAATAGACAGCCTCCTTGTTCTATATTTAGCACTTACCTGGGTTAGCCATCAAACCAGTTTCCTTCAAGGACTGGATGTCAGAAACTGAGTGGTGAAGGCCAGGGCCCTAAGCCAGAACCAGAGTCCAAAGAATAAACTGAGGCCAGCACCTTTTCCTGTCATGGGCAGGAGGTTGGACTCAATGACCCACCATTGAGGTCCCTTCTGACCCTAGCATCTATGAATCTATAAGGGGCAGGGCTGGAACAGGAATCCAGGCAGGATCTAGGACAAGAATTGGAGGCACAACTTAGCTTTACCTGGTCTGAGGAAAATATATTAAGCTGACATCTGCCAGTAATCTGCTCAACCATTTTGTGGCTGTGTAATAAGGTGCTCCTCCTGAAGAGCAGGGGAAAAAATAAAGCAGGCAACACCACAATAAAGCAGAGAAGCCTGAGGACCACTTCAGGCACCCACCCACGTTCTCAAACACACACACAGGGTTGTTAAGCCTCTATACCCCACCAACCTCCCTATTAGATTCAAGGGACACCAAAAAGTTAAATGGCTCTAGAAACTGACCTACTGGCCAGCCCTGACCAATGGTGAAAATACTGAGCAAAACCCCACATTAATGTAAAGTTTAACAAGTGTATTAAGACAAGAACCAACAAAACCAAATACAACAGTATACAGACAGTATACAGTACTATAACCAGTTAAACTATAGAACAGATAAAGAACCCCACACCAGTCTGTCACCCTAGGGGGCCGACTATCACCCTAGAGACCTGACTGGCAGGGAAGGCCCTCTCTGCAGCCTCATACCCCTGATGATTTCTATGCTGTTCCCTCACATGCAGGTGGGTACTGAGCACCTCAGAAAAGGGGTAGGTGATACTTTACCCAACTACTGCAAAGCACAGAAGCAGCTGAGTGGCTGGGAAGTCGTTGCTCCCAAACACTGTCCCACATACACACTGTTCTCACTCACTCCACAGTCACTAAACTACGGGTTCCACAAACACAAGTACTCAATTACTAAATCAGTTGCACAAGCACACACACCAGTGGTGCCCTATGACCAGTGGGGTCCCTCAAGGCTCTGTCCTTGGGCCTATATTGTTCAACATCTTCATTAATGATGTGGACATTGGCATCAGAAGTGGACTGGCCAAGTTTGCTGATGACACCAAACTTAGGGTAAAGCGTCCACACCTGAGGACAGGAGGGCAATCCAGGTTAACCTTGACAGGCTCAAGAAATAGGCAGATAAGAACCTGATGGCATTTAATACCAAAAAATGCAAAGTTCTCCACCTGGGGAGGAAAAACCTGCAGCATGCTTACAGGCTCATCAGTGCTACACTGGCTAGCACTTTGGACGAAAGGTACTTGGGGGTCATGATTGACCACAAGATGAACATGAGTCTTCAGTGTGATGCTGCAGCTAGTAAAGCAAGCAAAACACTGGCTTGCATCCATAGTTACTTCTTGAGCAAATCCCAGGACGTCATTCTCCCCTTGTACTCAGCCTTGGTGAGGCCACAGCTGGAGTACTGCATCCAGTTTTGGGCTCCACAATTCAAAAAGGATGTGGAGAAGCTTGAGAGAGTCCAGAGGAGAGCCATGTGCATGATCAGAGGTCAAGAAAACAGACCTTATGCCAACAGGCTGAGAGCCATGGGGCTCTTTAGCCTGGAAAAGCACAGGCTCAGAGGGCAGGGGATCGGACTAGATGATCTACTCAGGTCCCTTCCGACCCTAGAAACTATGAAACTATATTACCAAGCCATCAGTATATGTAAATAAGCTATACCACACTCCCAAGGAAACCTTCCCTTGCACAAGCCCATCTGTTCCTCAGAGTCAGCCTGTAACAGGGGAACTTAGCCCTATTATAAAGAGTAGGGGGTCAGGGAAGAAAAAAGAGTGAGTCCTGTTTAAGTTCCGAACCTTTGTAGCAGGCGACTACCTGATATAAGGAGGGATACAGCTAGTACAGATGGGATGGAGAAGACCCCAGCTGTCATGGGAAGCTTCAGTTGGACAGGAAGTGCTTTCTGCACTATATCAGAAGCCTTTGGCTTGAGTTAATACTAGGAAGCAATAGCAGCGTTTCACTCCTGGGTTTAAACAAACACAAGTAAGCACTTATTACATACGGTCCCTGTTGGCCATGACATTATCCTTTGTAAAAATGACTAAGGCCTAAAGCCTGTATCAGAGTACATACCTTCTCTTCTTTAGGTTCTGTTTTCCCACATATCCAGTATGAAATCTAAGATATCCCAAAACTGTGTCTCATATTAGAGTTCAAAAGGGTTGGAAACAGCTGGTTCCAGTGGCAAAGGTTTTGGGTGGGCAATGACTTTCATGTGCTTTGTTTACAAAGTCTGGTTAAAACACTCTACAAGACTGTCCATTTGAAAGTGGCATAAGAAGTTTCATGGTCTTACTTTTTCCACATAACCTGTGACATAAAACTATGTTCTGGCAAGCTTTATCTTGCAGGCATATCATACCAGCTCATCAACAGTGTTCTTCAGCCCCAGACTGTAAAGGATCAGATACAGGATACGTCATACTGTTATTTAGTGTCAAAAGAACATACTGATACACCATAGAACATTTTACAGGGGCACTATTAGGTCTATACCTGGGGAGGATATCTACAAAAGGCGGAGAGGGACTGAAGAAACTTTAGAAGCACATAGATGACATCCTAAAGAAAAGGGAGAGTAGCAGGGGTAAATCTAGGGTGGGAGTGCAGTTGCACCTACCTTTGATGACTGCTCCAGCCAAACTTTAAAACCAACTGCATGGTGGAAAAGGCAGTGGCATTTCTAGTCAGGCAACTCTGAGGGAGTCAGTTGACTTCATGGCTCATAATAATCTGATTCCTGATCATGTCTCTTCATTCCATCCTCTCTACTTTTTAATGGTCTTGATGTTCCATTATTCAAACTATCCTTTCTTCTGCAAGTTTGTGGTCTGTTAGCTATCCTTGGTAATATTTCTATTCTTTTTCACAGCTCTGCCAACTGTTTTTACCTCTAGATAAAAACTTTAACTCAAGTGTAGCGATGACTGACAGTGAAGTTTTGGAGACACTGTTAAAACAAAATCTAGCTTTGAGTTTCTTATGAATCTGAGTAACAGCTTTATGTTTAATTATAATGACTACAGGACTACTGAAAAAATGTCTTTGGACAACTTTGACCATTTATACCTACTTACATGTGGTTTTTAAACTTAATAAATTGTCTAGCAAATGAATGTACATTCCAATAAAGTTATATTTAGATTCATAGACATTAGGGCTGGAAGGGACCTTGAAGATCATTAAGTCCAGCCCCCTACCCCAGGGGCAGGAAGTCAGCTGGGGTCAAAGGACCCCAGCAAGATAATCATCCAAGCATTTCTTGAACAAGTCCAGAGTAGGTGCCTGCACCTCATAAGAGGAGTACAGAGTATATCAAGGACTACAGGAAAGCACTTAGCAATGTCTGTATGTTTTAGACAGGGTAAGTTATCTCCCATGCTACAACCCAAATATTTTTAAAAAACACATTTGATCTTAAACTGAATAATAAAGTGCTAGGCCCCCAGCATATTAGTAAAGCTTCTAGTTTCTCTTTAACTGGAGAAAAAATATGCGCCACGTTATATATAGTGATGTCCCTCCCACAGCCTCTGTGCCCCCCCTCCCCCCTTTTCAAAATCCCAGATCCAGCAATGGAGAGAAGTCATTGTTTTCTTCATGAATTTGTGGTCAAAAGCAGTGGACAAAGACTACCCTACATTGTCCTTCTATCCACATATACTGCAAATGATATGGCATTTATAGGGCTCCCCCATCCCCACTCACCCCTAATCTGTTGGGCTTCCTTTAAGAGAGAAAGCTCATTAACCTGCATTTGAAAGTGCAGTTATTGGATGGTTCTGTGGTGGTATATTAAGGTTTAACACTGCCACTTTATCAGAGACTTGGATCAAAGTCTTAACTCACCACATTTCTCCTGCAGAGTTGGAGAACCTTTTAGAATGCCAGAGTCCCACTGGGAGTTGCTGGTGTTTCTTCATGTGATCTTTTGTGCAGGGCTTTCCTCTGTTAGCCTCACCTACTCCTGCTAAACTTTTGGGTCCAGAGTGTCCTTCAAGTCACCTTAATACTCCCCCAAAGTGCTCCCAATCTTGACCCAAAGTAGCTGAAGCTATTACTGAAGTCATTACTAGGTCCAGCCCCTCCTATCAGTTGGACTTGTGTGCCTGAGGGCTTTACATGACTAAAAATGTTGTATCTTAGTGATCTCCTTATGTAGCCACATTGAGAGCAAATGACAACAATAACTCACATTGGGCTCCCTCCCTCCAGGAGGCCCTGAAAGGCAAGTCTGGTTTATTTCTAGCCCCAACTAAGTTGATGCCATAGAAGTCTGGGTTGTTGTTGTTTTGTTTGTTTGCTTGGGGTTTTTCCCCCAGCCAGCACACAACTAATTTGGGCTTTTCCTTTTTAAGACTTCTTTCCAAGCCTGACATCTGTAAGATGGTTATCAGGACAAAACTGAATGAGCCCACAGCAGCTCATTCTGATCAGTATAGAGTTTGTGCGACAAACCCTTTGATAAAAATCACAGGAAAATAGGATTGATAGAGACTTCAAGAATTCATCTAGTCCAGCAAAGGCCAAACTTTTTAGTAAGCAAGCAACAAATTAGCTCTCTATCCTCCGTTAGTGCCATTCCAATCCCCTTCCTCTGCCCAATCTGGTGCTCTGCTTTCTGCTTCCTGCCCTATTTGCCTCTGTCATGTGGCATACAAGTAGGCTGCCCATGCCATTTTTGGGATGTGCACCACAGGCTGGCAACTTGTGATCTTGTCCAACATTCTGCTCAAGGCAAGTCTATTTCTGCCTAATCCAACATGGGTGAATGCTTCTTTAACCTGTTCTTAAAAGCTTTCATTGCTGGAGAATCTACAACCTAACCTCTTTAGCTAATCAATTCCAATTCTTAACCACCACAATACTTATTAGAATATTCTTCCTAATTGGAAGCCTAAAGTCCCCTTGTAATTTTATCCAACTACTTTTTTAATTATTTCCTGAAAACACAGAAAACAGTTAATCAACATCCTCATTATGTATTTAACCCTTTTCTGTTTCAGGACTCATCTCAGTTTTGTTTTCTCCAGACTAAAAAAAATAAATAAATCACTAAATAATCATTGCCCTCTCTGAATCTCACCTTCTGTGTAGAATAACCTAATAATCTTTCTCATTCTCTTTGAGAAGGAATCCTTTAGAACTGTTTAGCACAACACATATCACCAAACCCAGACTACTCATCTCTCTCTATCATCTTTGGTAAAACCTTCCTAAAAGTTTGCATCTGATAAAGGATTTGCTCAATCACTTACTATTTAGTACTGCAACTGAAATGCATAGTGCATTATTTCACAGTAAGTTAATATTTTTCTGTGTTGTAAATAAGAGTAGAATATTCTTGATATTTCTATTCCTTTATCAGCATTGTGCAGACATTCCTGCCATTTCACAATATTATTTACCCAATTTATCTTTACCATATCTCTCTAGTAAGAAAATGAATCCTGGTCAGGAAAAAGCTCTGCATTTGTACTTGGTGACCAGATCCTAAGGAGAAATTAATAGTTTTCATTGCCATGGTGTTAAATATTTATATATAGATAGAGTTGCCATCTTTGTTATGCTAATTTCCTGTAAGTGTACAGCAATTCTATGAATAACAAGATATATTTTAAAAGTAATGCAATTCAAGTATAGTTTCTTATTTGGTTTAAGCTTAATTACATAAATAGTGAAAGTGCCTGATTAAATGTCAGTTGATTTTTAAGGACCGTGTTTTTTTTTCTCCACAAATTGAGCTATGGAAAATTAAATATAAACTACCATGCAAGGGAATCTGCTAAAGCATTTAGAACAGTGTGTGTGTGTGCATGTGTGTGTGCTAAAAATGTAAATGAAAAGAAATGCAAGCTTTCCTGTTGTTAATGGTGGACTCGTTTCAGTCTCAGCGTAGTCATCAGTTTGAAAAGTCTAAATGATTTTTTTCGGTATCTAAAGCAAATATCCTAATAAGAAACTATGGTTTCCACATCACTCTGCATTTCAGCTTTACAATATGGATTGAACCTTTGACAAATTTTAGGCTGCTTCTCCCTTGCACCTATCAGAAACTTTCAGTGTCATAGAATCTATGGATTTAAAGAGCTTGATGATTCCTGGCTATCCTGTTGTTATGGCAACACATTCTGTAGGTGAAGATTCTGGCAGAGCCACAAACTTTCCTGTGTGATCTTGGGCAAGCTTCTTAAGCTCTCTGAGCCTCAATTTCTAATCTGGAAAGTGGAAACAATAACATTCTCTCTTATCAGCTTAAGAAAGAAGCTGTTTCTATGAGGACATATAGCTTCTAGCACAATAAAGCCTCAGACTTAGTATGTAGATTGTAGTTTCTTTATTTTGTATGGTGCTTAGCACAATGGTGACCTAAGCAATGACTGGGGCTCTTATGCCCTGCTATTCTTTTCCCATACAAAGAGCTAGGAAAATATTTAGGACACCAAAGTTACATTATTACACATTATTATTAGTTTAGGAATTCTCCATTTCTAGATTCCTAGAGCACCAGTTTGTTTAGTTTCTTTTGCTTCATCTCTGGCCTCTGCCACACATTACACCTAAGACATGATTAACCAGTTAATCATGCCTTAAGTTGCAACCTGGCCACATATTCAATCAATTAATAGTGTGATAAAATGAGGAATAAGCCACAAAGTTATTCTACAAAAAATATGGAACAACTTTGTGGCTGGTTCTTTTCACACCATTAATTGAATATGTGGTCAGATATTCCCCTGGGACTGGGAGCCTCATCAGCTGATTGGGCTCCCAGGTGCACACTCCCATGATGAACCCCCACAGCTAGGAGCCCTGTCAGCTGAGGAAGCTCCCAGCCGTGGGAACTTGCTGCTTGTCAGCGTAGGGGAATCCTGATGCATGTGTGGCATGACAATAAGTGTGATTGTGTGGATCATGCATCAGATCTAATCACACCTTTATCTGCATATCTGGAGGGGCCCTGTAAGGCATTCCATAGATATATGCACACAGGTAACTATGTTCAGAGCCTATGCCATTACCCAGGTGTACTTTGCATTGGTATACTGAGGTCAATCACATAAAATTACATTTAATTACATTAAATTACGTAAGGCAGACAGATGAGCAGTTATCTAAGGCAGTGATTCACAACAAGATACTGTGAAACCGTGGGTTATGTGGAGGCACTTTCAAGGTTACTGCCCCAAAAACAGCACTTACATGGCTGGGTGACTGCCATTTAGGCATGTGAAGTGAAATAGAATTCTTCCATCATACTTACTGAAGCAACATATACCAGTGAAGTTTTATCCTTGATTTTTTTCTTGCTGGATGGTATACTGGATCCATATACGTTAAACAGGATAGGGCCAGACCTAATTATCTCACGAGGTCCCTTCCAGCCCTAAACTTCTGTGAATCTGTACGTTGTGTGTTTGCACCAGTGTACAAGCTTATTCTTCCACTGTAAGGGTGCTGCGTGCCCAAGCCCTCCCTCAGATTCCTATGGGTTTTTAGCTCTTACAGGGTCTTCCAAATTTAGGCTTCTTCCAGAACACGTATGCATCCCTTTTAACCAGCAAATAGTTTCCTTACAGTGTGGGATCTGACTAAAACCTCAGAGGTGGATTTGGATTCAGAAAGAGAAGCTATCATCCCACCTCCCTACAAGTTATTCAGATCTGAGGAGTTGGTTTTGGTCCATCTCTAATTATAATGGCATTTATTTTAATAAAGTTTATTTTGCATAGAAGGCAAGATACTGTGGGCTTATCTGTGAAAATATAATTGAAAATATGTGCGTTGCCTCTCGCCCCCAAATTAGATGACAGGTGTTATCAAATATAAGTCAGATGCTACATGAGTCCCCACTTAACATGTGAAATAGCCACCTTCAATGAATCAATCATAGGATCTTTCAGGAAGTAAAAGTAAGAAGTTTTCTTTTTTATTTTATACAAATAAGAAACATACCCTCCTGCTCCATTTATAGTCAATGATAAATGTATGTGAAACTATACAATAATCTTAGTAAATTGTACCAAACAAAAATCAGATTTTTTCCCTAAAGTAAATGGTCCCACAGTCATGCAGACATTAAATTTGAGCATCTGAGTAATCTCACAAACACCCATGATATTACTTATGTGAGTAAGGTTAGGCATAAAAATTTGAAAGATCAACAAAACTTCAAGTACAATGCAATATAGTCTGAGACCAAATGAACACAGGATGAAGCATGATCTTTCTGACAGAAAGCTTTATGGAACCATAGATTCATAGATGTAGGGTAGGAAAGGGCCTTGCACATCTTGTAGTCCAATCCCCTACCCTGGGCAGGAGAGAAAACTGGGGTCAAATGAGCCCAGCTAGGTAATCGTCAAGACTCCTCTTAAAGACCCGCAAGGTAGGAGCCAGCACCACTTCACTTGGAAGTTGGTTCCAGATCCTAGCTGCCCTGACTGTGAAGTAGTGCCTTTGAATGTCTAGTCTGAACCTATTCTCTAACAGCTTTTTCCTTGTTACTCAGGGAGGCTCTGGGGGGACAAGGTCTCTCCCATTCCATACTGGTCCCCTCTAATAAGTTTATAGATGGCCACCAGGTCCACTCTCAGTCTTCTCTTGTGAAGGCTGAACAGGTAAAGGTCTCGTAGCCTCTCCTCATAGGGTCTGCCCTGCTCTCCCTGGATCATATGAGTGGCCCTCCTTTAGACCCTCTCAATGCTGTCCACATCCCTCCTGAAGTGTGGCATCCAGAACTGGACACAGTATTCTAACCGTGGCCTGACCAGTGGCACATAGAAGGGGAGGACCACCTCCTTGGACCTGCTTGTGATGCATCTGTGGGTGCACGACAAGGTACACTTAGCCCTACTAACCGTGTCCTTGCATTGGTGGCCTATGTTCATCTTGGAGTTGATAATAACTCCAAGATCTCTTTCTGCCACTGTACTTTCGAGAAGGGAGTTCCCCAGCCCATAGGTGTGATGCTGGTTCTTACTGCTCAAGTGCAGAACCCTGCACTTTTCAGTATTGAATCCCATCCTATTCTCATTTGCCCACCCCTGTAACCTGTCCAGGTCCTGCTGTATCCTGTCCCTCCCTTCTAGTGTGCCCACCTCACCTCAAATCTTGGTGTCGTCTGTGAATTTAAACAGGCTGCTTTTCACCCCCTCTTCCAAGTCACTAAGAAAGACATTGAACAGTGTGGGCCCAAGGACCGAGCCCTGGGGAGCTCCACTGCTCACAACCCTCCAGGTCGAATATGACCCGTCCACCACCACTCTCTGAGTCCGGACCCTCAGCTAATTTGCTATTCATCTGACTGTGTAAGCATCAATGCCATAGTCGCCTAGCTTTTTTAATGAGGGTGGGGTGGGAGACAGTGTCAAAGGCCTTCCTGAAGTCCAGAAAGACTACATCTACCATGACACCTGCATGATTTTGTGACCTGATCATAGAAGGCAATCAGGTTGGTCTGACGGGACCTGCCTCTAATGAAACCCTGCTGGTTGCCCCTGAGCATCATCCCAGCTGTTGGCCCTTCACAAAGAGCTTCCCCAGGATTGAAGTAAGACTAACAGGCCTATAGTTGCTGAGCATGGATATCCAGGCTGGCCTGAAGGCAAAGAAAAAAGCGTACTGGCGGTGGAAACAGGGGGCAGGGACAAAGGAGGACTACACCTCCCTGACCCGAGCTTGTAGGGATTTGGTGAGGAAGGCTAAAGCAGCACTGGAGCTTAGATTAGCTTCTGGTATTAGTCTGTACTATAGGTGGAGATCATCTGGACCTGCTGATTTGAACACACCCAGCCCCTCCAGAAGTTCTCTAACTCGGTCCTCCTTGACCCTAAGCCTGCTGGAGTTTCTCCTGAGTCAGTCCCCTGCACAAAAAAATGTAGGCAAAGAATTTGTTAAAAAGGTCTGCTTTTTCCTCTGGTGCAACCACCAGATTGCCTAGCATATCCAGCAGGAGCCACACATTACCTGGTGCCTTCTTCATACTCCCTATGTATTTAAAAAAGGACTTTTTGTTGTCCTTGATCCTTGATGCTAGCTCTAGTTCTGTATCTGCCTTAGCTTTCCTAACAGCCCTGCTACAGACCCAAGCAATGGAGGTATACTCCTCTTTGGTATCTGTTTTGTTTTTTGATGGAGTAGAGGGAAGAGACTTGGAAAATATTAACTAAAATGTCCCATGCGAAAGAGGTAGTATGAGAAGGAGACATACATACCATAACATTAAATCTAGGGGTGTGTAAAACAGGATCTATTTGATTCAGATTCAGCCTGAATTGGGGACAGTGATTCTATTAATTGATTTGGATCACTGTCACCAATTTGATTCAGCTGAATCCAAACCTAAAAATGCTGATTAGGACAATCACTGATTTGGCCATAGACTTTAAATGCTTTAAATGTTTTTTCTACATACCTCAAGGTACCAGATGCAGCTCATGAATGCTGCAAGGCTGGGGAGGATGGAGCATCCTACAGGAGCATGGGGGGGAGCTGCATACTGGGCAGTGAACCCAGAAGTGGACTGGAAGTCCCTCTGGCTCAGTGGTCAGCTGCAAGGGGATCCTGGGTGCCCCCCCAGACCAAGCAGGGACCATTCAGCAAGCCGGGGGGGGTGGGCAGGGAGATCCCCCAGTGTGCTTCCCAGGGGTCCAACAAGTGAACCAGAAGTGCTTCTGGTCCAGTTCTGGGTCTCCTGCCAAGCACACTGGGGACTCCCCTGTGCTGCTGTGAGATGCTCCATCTGCCCCAGCATCTCAGCATTCACAAGATGCCTGGTATTTTGAGGTATGTAGAAAAAAAAACATTTAAAGCTGTGTCTAGGTTTGAATCATCAAATCTTTCCAATTCTCTTTGAATCAATTTAGAGGGCTCCAATTTGATTCTGAGAGATTACAGGGTCTCCTGATTCAATTTGGATTCAGAGATTTGGCCACTGAATTGGGCTGAATCTCGCTGAATTGAATCAGTGACCAAAGCTTCTCACAGCCCTAATTTAATCCAACCTTAAAAAATATATAATCACAGCCAAACTAAGGAAATCTGCTGAAAACCATAACCAAAACAAGTGGGGGAAAAAAGCAATGAACTAGGGACAAATGCCCTTAGTCTTGCTTTTCTTCCGAATGTGGTCTGCATATATGAATGCAAATGGTATTCTAATACATTAGACATATATAAATCAGCAGGACTGGATGAACTTCATCTGAGGGTGTGAAGGAGCTGGCCAAAGTCATTGCAGGATGACTGGTGAAACTTTTTCAAAACTTGTGGCACTCCAGAGAGGTCCCTGGGGACTGGAAGAGGGCCAATGTTGTGCCTATAGTGAGGAGGGAGGACCTGAGTAAGTATAGGCAAATCAGCCTAACTTCTATCCTAGGGTAGATCCTGGAAAAATTCATCAAGGCATCTATATACAATAGGCTTTCAGAAGGTAGAATTCTGAATGGCAGCCAGCATGGCTTTGTTGTGGGCAGATCTTGTCTTACCAACCTCATCTCCCTTTACAATCAGGTAACTTGCCACCTGGATAAGGGAGAGGAAGTTGACATGGTTATCTTGACTTCCAAAGGCCTTTGATCTAGTATCCCACAATGTTCTTGTGAGTAAATTGGAGGGCTGCTGGCTTAACTGTGAGACAGTTAGGTTGGTAGGGACATGATTGCAGGGTAGGGCCCTAAGAGTGCTAATGAAAGGCTCTGTGTTGTCTTGGGAAGAAATGGCCACTGCTGTCCCTCAGGGATTGGTGCTTGGTCCAGTGCTTTTCAATATCTAAATCAATGATTTGGACGTGGGGGTAAAGAGCTCACTGGCCAAGTTTGTAGATGACACCAAGTTATGGGGAAGTGTGGCTATCCTTGAAGATAGGCTGCAGATACAGGTGGATCTAGACAGGCTAGCAAGTTGGGTGGATCAGAATCAAGTGAAGTTCAAAGTTGAGAAATGTAAAGTGCTCCATCTGGGGACAAGAAACCTCCCTACATACCTACAGGTTTGGCAATGCCGAACTGACC
Organism: Crocodylus siamensis; assembly: GCF_052110815.1. Classification (NCBI taxonomy): domain Eukaryota; kingdom Metazoa; phylum Chordata; order Crocodylia; family Crocodylidae; genus Crocodylus; species Crocodylus siamensis. The sequence goes on from NC_143399.1 coordinate 112,570,174, forward strand.
AGCACCAGGAATGAAAGGGACTTGGGGGTAATAATAGACCACAGTATGAATATGAGCCAGCAGTGTGATGCCATAGCCAACAGGGCAAATAATATTCTGGCATTTATCAATCGGTGCATCTCTAGCAAAACTAGGGAAGTGGTTTTTCCACTCTACTCAGTATTAGTGAAACTGCAGCTAGAGTACTGTATACAGTACTGGACGCTGCACTTTAACAAGGATGCGGTAAAGTTTGAGTCCAGAGAAAGGCCACCTGTATGATCAGACACTTGTATGGTAAGCCATATGAGGAAAGGCTGAGGAACCCAGGACTCCTTAGCCTGAAAAAGAGAAGGCTGAGAGGTGACTTGATAGTGGCTTACCACTACATCAGGAGCGTACATTAAGGGGTTGGTGAACAGTTGTTCACCAGGGCACCCTTGAGGATAACCAAGGGTGTAATCAGGACTAATGGCCATAAATTCCTTGGAGACCGTTTAAGGCTTAACATTAGAAAAAACTTCTTCACAGTCAGGGCGTCCAGCCTGTGGAATAAGCTCCCTTCAGAGGTGATGTAATTGCCTACCCTTGAACTCATCAAGAGGAGACTGGACAGTCACCTTGCTGGGTTGACCTGACCCCAGCTGTCTTTCCTGCCTGGTGCAGTGGGCTGGACCTGATGATCTTCCAAGGTCCCTTCCAGCCTCACAATCTATGAATCTATGGGGATACACTTATAAAAGCATGATCTATTGCCATGCTCTGCTCCGTGGGTCTTGCTATAACCAGGACATATGCAGTACATATGTAAGAGTTGGGTGTGGAGAAATACTAATGAATGTAAGATGTAGGGTGTGATTTTCATTTTTATCTTCTTTATATTGCTCTATCCATAGGTGTAAATGCAAAAGACATCCATATATTTTAACAGTAAACAGAACAAAACTATGTGATAATATTTTAACAGTTTGGAGCAAGCTTCAGGTTCCAGAAGTGGCCATGATGCACCCTGGTGACCATACAACCCCTGTCTTGCTCTCACTCTAGGGTACCTTCCCCTTCTCACTTTCCTGTCATGCCTTGATGTATTCTTTGGGTAATCAAAAGGGAGGCTGCCTAACCATTCTAGACTGATCCTCAGTCTTCCTGACAGCTAGCAGGTCTCTCCTGGACCCTGCTGGTCTCAGTTGTGCCCCTCTAGGGCTAATTGGGCCCTGATGATGTGTTCTTGCAACACAGGGCACCTATAACTGTAAGGGCTATTCACACCTTCCTACCTTCCCTACCTGCATGCCCATGCCTTGCACGTGTTACTGTATAATCACTCCCTTGTCAAGCCATGGCCTTCTTGCCTCTGCCCCTTTTCCCTATCTGGGCCATATAGCTCTGGCCCATTGTGTTGCACCTGGCTTCTGGGCTTCAGCTCTTGTCTCAATTACTTTAGTCCTGGGCCTCCTGGGTCTGTCTCCACCCTGTCTTGGAGAGTGAGCCTGATTTGGCTCTGTTTGGGCCCCCTGGTCTCATCTCCACCTTGCTCAGGGCACTGAGCCTACTTTGGTTCTTTGCAGGCCTTCAGACCCTGTCTCACCCCTGCCTTTGGTAGTGAGCATGAGCCTGTTTTGGTTCTGTCTGCTTTGCGTCCTGGACTCCCCAGCACTTGGCTGGGCTCAAAATGTTCTTGTGCCCTCAGGCACTATTGAGACGTCTGCCAACCTTATCCCTGATAGTCCCAACCCAACCACCAGTATAAACTTCAGCAAAAGAATAAGACTACTAGCTGTAACATAAACTAAACCCATGCTGAGTATGAACATCAACAGTAGATCACTGCCTGTGTGTAACATGCTTTCTTCTTTCTTCTTGCCCTGGGTGGTATCATTTTGTAAGCCATTAATGTCTTACTAGCAGGCCCCAAGGCAGCTCAAAAGTCAACCAGGCATCCTTCTGCAGTCGACCTGCGTGGGAGTTTTCCTCCCTGTGGCTTGTGTGGCCAGTCTGAATGCCCTGGCTCAGGCCCTGGGCTTTTATGCTGCCTAAGCCCTGCCCCTTCTGATCAGGAGGTACTCCAGCCCTGTTAGGACCTGACCTCTGGTTGCCATGGCAGATTATGACTTCTGCTTCTGCAGCCCACTGCTGCCCAAGCCAGACTATGACCTACTGTCCTATAGTAGAGCAGCAAGCTTTGCAATAGGCAAACATAGCCATTTGTCTTTAGCTGCCTATTCCCTTGCAGCCAACTCATCCCAGGCACAGCTCTCCTGACTAGCTGTAGGTGCACCCATTCACTCTAATGGGCAGCTCTCTGCCTAGGCAGCAGTGATTTTTTTGCTGCCGTCCCTCTTATAGCTAGCCTCTTCTCAGCTGTCTGGATTCCATCTGCTGCCATTTCTCTCTTTAAAGTAACAAGAGCCCCAGGCTCTCTGTTACACAGTTATAGGGATCTATCAATTAGACATCTAATTTTACCATATGTACAATGGTAATAGTGATACTTTATCTTCCTTTGTAAAGCACTTAGAGATTCATCATAAAAAGTGTAATACACAGCAATATTAATATTTATGTGTGTGTTTTTGGCTAGTCAGTTTTTTTTCATTTGGATCTTGGGATGGATTTAATTCATTTCTTCCATTTCCAGCAAGCTCTGGAAAAATATCTCCCTCACCATGCAACCTTTTGTACTGCTGGGATTTGGAAACTATATAGAATTGTATTATTTCCTTTCCTATACTTCTATGATAAATTCTAGCAGAAAAAAAAACTGTTCAGTAAAAAAATATATAATGAGAAGTCATCCAAGATTTTACAGCAACTATAATCAGCATTAGGAGACATGCACTAGTTCCACATTAAGAATCCATGATAGAATAAATCAAGTGAGGCTACTAATGTCACTGATAAAAATAATATTTAAATAGCCAAAATGGTTTATTATCATTTGCAGAGTGAAGTGCTAATCAATGTCCAGCAAAATTTACTGATTCTTATTGAAAATGGAATGGCTTCTTAAGGTGCCAGTGATGGCAATCAGATTATTAACTGAATAGTTATCAACCTAGCATAAAGAAAAGAACCTCCTTTCTCTAATTTCTGTTCTCATAGAACTTATATAAAGAGAATGACACACATTTGATTAGCTTGTCCGATTTAAACAATCTGAGCTAGATTTATTGAAGCTGATGCCAGGAAGTATAACCGTCCCCTCTTTCTGCCATCTATGCAGACATTGATACAAATACCAAAGTCTCTTTTGCCTTATGGCTGATGTAGCAGGTAGTTGGGAAGTTTATGCTATATTAATGACTCCCCAAGCTGTTCTGTAACAGGTCCACAATCTCTCTAATTCCAAGCCCCCCATCTGAGATAGTAGTAGTCCCTGAAAACTGCCTCTCCTTGAAACTCTAGATACCACAAAGGATTGGAAATGAGATATAGTGTGTTTCACCCCTAGGCCAGCTGTTCACATGCAACTCAGATCAAAAGTTATTGAAATTCATGACCAAGGTTCTATGAAAAAATTGTTGGCTGGTACAATCCAATACTTAATGCATGAGGAATCTACAGTACAGCTGCCATTAAGTGGCCTTTGACAATAAGTGTTGCTCTTCTCTTGGTGTTCAGGCTCTTTTTGTGCTCATCAGATGTTCAATAGCCTCTTTTCAGAAGAACTGTTTTTATATTAAATGCCATTTTTCCCATAAAAGCTCTCTGTTTCCATAACTGAATTAGTACTGGACACACACTGTGTTAGATGAGAAGTTTGCTACAATATCTATTGGATTGTCAAGGTTTCAATGATCACAGTATTCTTACTGACAGATTTAGAGGAGGAATCAAGGACTGAATGGGTATTGAAACTAACTTATGCATACTGTGCATTTACATGGTACATGTGTATTTAGACGTCTATAACAAAATATCAAGAAACCTGGTGTGTATGTCTTCACCAACATGAGCAAGAGTGTTACTGTGTACTATGATCCCTTCAAAAACAATGGGACTATTAACATAACATCTCAATACATGAAAGGGTTAGCAATGGGTTTTTGACTCTTGCTATGTAGTCTGGTGATACCACACAGAATTCAGCCCTGGTAGAGCACACAGCCTATTCCTGCCCCCACTGAAGTAAATGCCAATGTTGGATCAGACCTTTTGCTGCTGGCTTCCAACAAACTTCTTTCTGTGAAATTAGAAACTAGGTATCTGCTGAGAACAGCGAGTACAAAACTACTGATCTCTAAACAACTTTATCCTTTTGGCCAAGACACTCATAAGACATCAACTGATGGATGAATATACCACGAACCAGATTGTAATTGGTACCAATAGCACCTATGGTAAGACTATGGAACACCTAAAGTTTAGGCATTTTACCATTGAAAGTAATTCAATTTGACTGGGTTTAGGTGCCTAAGATAACTGTGCAGTCTCGGGCACCTTCAAGACATGATTCAGGGTTAGGCAATTCCAAAGAACAACTCAGAAAGCCCAGGAGTACTAAGAAGCTGGCAACTGGAAACACTATAACATAGGGATGCTTCTAAACTTCCACTGCTTTCAGGGAGTTAGGCACCTAAAAAGTTGTACATTAGGCACCTTGATTCAACTGGGATTGAGAGCACTTAATCCAACACATGGTGATGGTCCTGCCTGCCTTTTGGCTAGAATTCTCCTGGTCTGAACATTCATATGGAGGAGACAACACCTTAGTTCTTGGTTCTTCTCTACACCTCCCCAGAAGGCTTCCCAGGGTTCTGGTCCTTGCTGCTAGATCTTTATGTATTTTTTATTATACAGTATTTGTTAAAAAAAAGAGAAATAATCTTGAATGGAGAACACAACCTAGAATTCCCTCCTCCCAAGGAAGTACCATAGGCACAAGGCCTTACAGACATGCTCCTTTCTGACTCATTCTTCTGGCACCACGGTTCTTACACTTGTGACTACCAAATAGCCCAGATTTAACAAGAAGAGTGTAGATGCCACTAATCCAGCTCTCCAGAATGACAGGGCCAACACATGAAAAATCTCCTCAGGCTGAAGAATGTGGAGAATGCAGGTCTTCCTGCTTCTTTAAATATTCCAACACTAATATGAAACCAAACAAAGTTTAGGCAGCAGTTACGTGCTGAACTGGCTCCTTCTGTAGTCTAGCTCAGAATAGCATATTAGAAACTTCAAATCAGTGACCCTGACTGCTGTCAGATCACGTGGAGCAGCTGACTGGTGGAGCAGCTGGCTGGTGCATGAGCAGCTTGCCTGCTTGCCAGCTACCCCGCACTGAAGCACCCTGTGCTCCAGCCTACTAGGGCAGCATCTACACGTGCACTGCTTCACACAAAAAAATCTCTGCAGCAAGGTAATATTTGTATTGATAAGTACTACCCTGCCATGCAGCTTATTAATTTTGTGCACACTAATAGCGCACATGTGGATGCCAAGATGTTCGCTATGCAGTTAATTAGTCAACTACATAGTAAACATTTCATGTGGGCATACCCTTTGAATACTTTTCAACCTATAAGTTGAATACTTATTTACCTATGCATTTTTTGAGTCTTTAGAGTTCATGTTTTCAGGCTTTTCTCTACCACCAAGTAGTTCAGGCTCTCACCTTTTTCAAAACGAAAGCTGAGTTTGTCATGCAGTTTTGTATCTCCAGAAGATGAAGCTTTCTATCATGAAAAGCATGTCAAAATAGCCTTATTTCCCGTAAAAGAACACCTGGATATTTAAAGATAATGGAATAACATTTACAAATTAATAAAAAGAGCCACATACCCAGCTGACACCCCCTTCCTCCTCCTGAAAAGCCCTAACTATAGGAATCTTTTCTTTCAGTAAGTCCATGCTGGCAATTAAGCCCCTATCCTGGTCTACTGAAGTCTAAAGAAGTTTAACTTGGATTGCCAGTTCTCTTTCAAGTCGTGTCAGTGCCACCAAAACTAGCAACTTCCCACGGTAGTGGTGTACACAGAAGAAAAGTGTTATGAACTAGCTAGGCCTTGAGATCACAAATAACAATGTCTTTAAGAGTCTTTAAATCAATATAAGCTTTATAAGACCCATGGTGTTTATTGCAACTCTTACAACACTATCCCTGTATAATAACAATAATAAAAAAAAAAAACACTTGTAGCCAGAAAAGATTTATTCTTCCTGCAAATGATGTTTCAGATTGTATTATTATATTCTTTTACAAAAATGACTTCAAACAATGCTCAGTGAAAATATGCAATTATGAACATCACAATAACTCTCTCTACCAAGATACTGTACAACTGATTAAGAGCCCACTTTTCCTAATGTGCTTTGAGTGTACCGTGAAGCTCATATAGATTCAATCTTCATTCAGACAGCAGAATACTCAAAAGCACAGGAGCTGCCTTTATGCTTGAACTTTCTGATATTCAGCTTTAGCAGAACAAAGGCTCCTTGGTACCATGTTCAGTGGCAGTATATTTTTTATGGCACCATGCACTTAGATTTGGAAAACCTGATTTATTTTCTGCCTAAATGTAAACTCAATCAGCATGCTGCCAAAGCCCCTCAGCTCACACCAACTTCATTCCTTCCCAAATTATATTAAAATAATTTATTATGTTTTATTGGAAAAGAAAAAATATCACATAGCTAAAATACAGGGATATTTTCTGCTACATTATAATAATTAGAAAACCAAGGAAAAATTTGAGTTATAAGTGTTTATATGATTCCATACAATTAAGCTAAAACTTGTCACAATACAAAAAAATCTAAATTTTATACCTTGTATCTTCAGAAATGTAATAAATAATAGATGGACATGTATTATGCTACAGCTTACCTCAGTCTTTGCTGTAGGAAAAATATTTAAGTATTTATAATCACCTGAAAAAAATTATTTATTTCTTTATGTATTTAACCAATAGGTGCTACTTCAGACTCAAAGTGCCTTCAGGGGTGGATCTTGCAAACACTCATGCAGTTAATCCCACGCATTCAGTAATTCCATTGAGACTTGGACCTTCAATAAGGACTTGGTCCAGGAAAATAGTGATCACTTTCAATTATTCTCAGCCCCAGAAGTTACTTACTCATGTGTAGCACCAGAACACACAGGCAAAAAGTAATACTAGCAGACCTAGTTTTGTTATCAGCAATCTCATTTGTTCATGGGGTTGATATTCTTGCTATCAATAGCAATGCTAGTGCATGTACACAAGCCTTTTTCTTTTTTTATAGTTTAGACCCAGTTGAAACATTTGTGATAAAATGGCATTGTTTTTGTCAATATATGCTGCTTTGTCAAAGCCAGAACATTTTGCAGAAGGGAGAAAGAGATCTGACTTAAAAAAGTATATGTTTTGACACAAATCCGGTCTACAAAAACATTTGAAAAGCCCCGTCTTTGTTCCACTGGAGAATAAAAAACATATTTTAGAACTTGAGAAGTTGGAGTTGCCACACTTTAGCCAATTCTGAAGTCAAAGTGAAAAAAAATTAGAGCTGTTTTTAGAGAATACTAGTCTGTTGTCCCAAATAATACATGTATATGTGACTGAGTAATGTTATATGTAAACAAGAGACAAAGTAATGCCTACATTAAGCAGAAAACATTCTTCAGCCTTATGCCAAAAGGTTCTCAGTAGTGCTCAGAATACATACTTTCTATGTATTATTTCTCTGCTAGAAGATAGCATGACAAAATAAAACAATGTATTTGTACGTTCAGTATAATGGCATTGCTATTTAGCATGAAAACGATCAAAATGTTGGGACTAGTGCTAGGATTTCATTAGGCATGACTAGAATCCAGACGGTGCATCTTCTTTCCCTCCTGCTGCTTTGTGGCCTTGGGGAAAAGTTACACAGATGAATCAGCATCCCCCTACCCTCGTCCCCCCCAGAAAACCTAGTGAACCAGGTGTGACTCATCAAAATTGAAAATTGTTTACAAATACATTTCAAAATTGTCCCCAAAAAAACCCAACAACAAAATCACTTAGAAATAATCAAATTATTTCCTTTGGAAACATTCGAAATGAAACAGCCTGCTATCCCAAGCTTTGGGGCTTAAGATAAACCTCAGTTCCCAAGGCTGACCAGAGAGCAATGGACCTTGAGAACTGAAACTCATGTAACTTTCAGGATCCTGGCTCTTTGGCGAGGAAGCCCAAAATACCTGACTACTCTGGGGGGTTTCAGGGCTTCCAAGTCCACTGCTGTGGAACTGGTGGCTGAAAACTAGCAAGAATAATCAGGGCTCTCAAATCTTCCAGTCCTGGCTGCCTGCCAGGCATCACAGAAACCCCCAAAGTCCCAAGGTTCCTGGTAGCAAAGCTGTTTGTACAGTGGTGCTGTCTTGAGCTCCATCCCTGAAAGCCCTGGAGTCCTAATCTGTGGCAGTGCACACAGATAGCGATAATTAGTTTTCCTCATTCTAATAAAGTTCCTTGCTCAGTACTGGAAAAAATTGACTCTTTCTTTCCCATTTTCACATATCAGCATCAGTCCATAAATGATTCATGAACAGAAAAATGGACTTTATTCATTGACAATGGATGTTTCTTTTCAACATAATACAATAAAAATGCAAATACTGTATGTCATTTGTTGCCATCAGATGCATTTGCTGGTGTGTTATTTTTAAATGAGTGCATACCAAATACAGGAAATGTGAAAAGCAAATGCAGACAGCATCTCATTTTTGGTGGAAATAAGGCTGCATCTTGTCTGACTTATAAATGTTCTGATCATTTTCAAGACTGATGTATGCTAGGAAATTATCAGCTGTAACAGGAAGAGATAAACTCACAGCAAACTGTCATAAAAATGAGCAAAAAGGGAAAAAAGAATTGGGAAGGGAAAGGATGTATGGAGACAAATGAAAGAAAGAGTGGGAAAAGGAGAGAAGTGGTATGGAAACAGCTGATGGAAGATGAGCACAAGGAGCCATATTATTACATATTTAAAATGATAAAATTGGATACAACTAATAAAATGTATCTACTTTTTTAGTCTTTGGTAAAAAGGGTTGATGATAATATTTCCTTCTAACCTTCTAATTTTTTTTTTATTTTAGGAAAAAAATACATCTTTTCTGATTTCAAAAATTAAACCCCTAAAATTAATATTTTGCCTGAAATACAAAGTCTATTTGGTTTTAAAATCAAAATTTACCATTGACACATTCAACAAAAACTCTTTTTGTTCATTCACCTCAAAAAACCAACAAATATCAATTTGAATGCTTTCTTCAGTCCTGATTTCTAAAAGTGACTTGATAGTATAGTTTACAGTGGTTTGATTTTCAAGTGCCATACTAGAGGCCCTTAAAAGAATTCAGATTTGCAGCTTGTACCAAGCTGCTCTGAAAACTGCTTTGGTCTGCAGACCCAAAAATCATATTTACAACCTTGAGTATGCTGAAGTGACTATAATGCCAGTGGCAGCCCTCCAGCATGAAGTCCACAATTCATATGGCCTAAGACAGTGCTTTTTAATCAGTGTGCTGTGGCACTCTGCTTTGGGTATGAGAATTTTGGAATTATAAGAAAGTTCTCCACCACCTAGTGCTAATGAATAAGCCATGTTGATGAGATATTCATAGAAGACTCACACATGTGTTGGCTGTGGAGGAGAGAGAGAACCAGCTGAGCTAAAGAAAATTCATGTACTGCGTATGTATTGGCTGTGGGGGATGTGCAGGTTGAGAGCCTTTGAACAGCTGGGCTGTGGAATTTTGCCACGGCAAAGAGCTACAATGAGCTTATAAGTATGGGGATGGGAAATACCTTAACAGGTATGCCTCAGAAAAAATATTATTAATATTAATTAATGTGTGCCTTGGGCTGGAAAAAGTTGTGAAATACTGCTGTAAGGGATATTTCTTTAATATAAATTGTCCTAGACTTACCTGCTAACACATTTCAACCCTGTCAGTGAGGACCCTCTTTCATGAAGTTATGTCTCCATGGCTTCAAGAGTGGGATACCAATTGTAGGATTCTAGCCACAGTTTATAGCTGAATTCAAACTGGATATAAGAAAACATTGCTCAGAACTAACCAGGGACAAGTTTGACCCTAGTAGCTGGACGAATAATGCCCCAAAGTCCATTATCAATACTCTAAATGCTCTTTTTAAAATGTTTGTATTATATAATGTAGTGCCTTTCCTAAAACAGCTGATTGATCTGGGGGTTGTTAACTATACTTGAAGTAAGACTTAGAAGAAAAGTCTAGCTTTCTCCGACTAAGCTTTTTACAGAATAAAAAGGAAGTAAGTCAGACAGCACTCCAAGAGAGATGCCTAGCATGACATAGGTCACTAGGTGAGACAAACAACTCCTGAGAGCTGAAAAGTAACAAGCAGCCTAGTTTCCTCCCCCAAAATATGGTGCAAAAAATAAGTTCACTAGGAAGTTGACATGCCAAGCCACTTCCAAAGTCTGAGATTCATTCTGAAGGGAAAAATGAGACAGTTGAGATCTATGCTTACCTGATACAGATCAGTTGATCTGACCAGAATCATTTGATTTTAATGGCCTGTTTATTATAGCAGATTGTTGTGAGTAGCTGGGCCAGGCCTCAGCCCTGCGCAGTTCAGTTTTGTCTCTGGTTTATTGCACATAGAATGTAATAAGCTTAAAGATATGACACAGTGGGCATGTCTAAATGTATAATTAATGTGACTGAATAAACTCCTGTGCAATTTGAGCTGGACTAAAATAATCCAGATGTCACCATCTACACGTGCCATAAAGTGCAGTAATTTACTCTGCCATCAGATAGTGCCGGTGTCTGATGGGATCCAACAGCACAGTAAATTAGTCAACACTCACCTAATTGCCATGCACATGGAGACAGTGACGCTTTACTGCACAGCACTTTAATCTACTGCACAGTAAAGTATACATGTAGATGTGCCCTGTAAGTATAATGAGATTTTAATAACTCACACAGTTGATCAAACTGACTGGCTGAAAGGAACTGCACACGGGTTTACACATCTGAATCATGATATGACTCTCAACCAACGTGTGCATTTATTATTTCTCTATTTTACATTCTATAGAAAACAGTAAGATTCATAAATTCATAGATTGATAGACGTAGGGTCGGAAAGGAACTTGTAGACCTTCAAGTCCAACCCCCTGCCCTGGGCAGGAGAGAAAACTGGGCTCAAATGACCCCAGCCAGGTAGATGTCTAGCGTCCTCTTAAAGAACCCCAGGGTAGGAGCCATCACCCCTTCCCTTGGAAGTTGGTTCCAGATCCCAGCTGCCCTGACTGTGAAGTAGTGCCTTTAGATGTCTAGTCTAAAACTACTCTCTAAGAACTAGTGGCCATTATTCCTTGTTACCCTGGGGGGTGCTAGGGGGAACAAGGTCTCTCCCAAACCCGGCTAGTCGCCCCTAGTGAGTTTATAGATGGCCACCAGGTCCCCCCTCAGCCTTCTCTTGTGAAGGCTAAAAAGGTTCAGGTCCTGTAGCCTGTCCTCATAGGGTCTGCCCTGCTGCCCCAGATCATGCAGGTGGCCCTCCTCTGGACCCTCTCAATGCTGTCCACATCCCTCTTGAAGTGCAGTGCCCAGAACTGAACACAGTTCTCCAGCTGCAGCCTGACCAGTGTCGCATGGAGGGGGAGGATCACCTCCTTGGCCCAGCTTGAGTTGCATTTGTGGATGCATGACAAGGTCCGGTTAGCCCTACTGACTGTGACCTCGCATTGTTGGCCCATGTTCATCTTGGAGTCAATAATGACTCCAAGATCTCTTTCTGCCACCGTGCTCTTGAGAAGGGAGTTTCCCATCTTATAAGTGTACTGCTGGTTCGTATTGCCCTACTGTAATCTGTTCTTCCCTACTAGCATGCCCACCTCGCCCCAAATCTTGGTATCATCAGCAAATTTAAACAGGCTGCTTTTCACCCCATCGTTCAAGTCACTAATAAAGAAATTGAACAGTGCAGGCCCAAGGACCGAGCCCGGGGGGACTCCACTGCCCACTTCTCTCCAGGTTGAAAAAGACCCAGCCACCACTACCCTCTGAGTATGAACCTTCAGCCAATTTGCAATCTATCTGACTGTGTAGACATCAATGCCACAGCCACTGAGTTTTTTAATGAGAATGGGGTAGGAGACAGTGTCAAAGGCCTTGCTGAAGTCCAGAAAGACTATGTCCATGGAGACACCTGCATCCAATGCTTTTGTTGACCTGATCATAAAAGGCAATCAGGTTGGTCTGACATGACCTTCCCCTAATGAAACTGTGCTGGTTGCCCTTGAGCATCATCCCTGAAGCCGGCCCATCACAGATGTGCTCCTTGATGATCTTCTCAAAGAACTTCCCCAGCATTGAGGTAAGACTGACGGGCCTATAGTTGCCCAGGTCCTCCCTCCTCCCTTTTTTAAAGATAGGGACCACGTTGGCTTTCTTCCAGTCATCTGGCACTTGGCCAGAGCACCATGAGTGCTCGTAAAGCTATGCCAGGGGCCCTGCAATAATTCAAATGATAATTAAATGAAATAATTCCAATGATTAAATATAAAAGATGCATTAAAGAGGAAGGGAGACCTGCTAGAAACTGAGGCCTTATTGAGCCAAGATGGTGCTGAAGCCCTAACTAGACAGTGTCAGGGCCATGGAGTTCTAGCTTAACACAGTTACAGTGGAAAAGCAAGCAACAGAAGAATAAAATTCAAGGGTTAGGAAACAGCTTATTTGCTCTGCAGTGTATTTAAAAGGACAAATGATATCTTTTCCTTGCAGTTTATTGCTATTAGTACTTTTAAAATCAGTTAACATAGTATTAAGGGGTTAACAAGAAATAAATCTGCAAAGTAGCATAGAATAATTATATATATGAGCCATCTTGTTAATATAATTTGCACTGATAATGGCCCACAAGATAGAAGTTTTGTGTTTAATGTGATTACCCAACCATGTAAATATATTCATAATTGTGGACTTTGGAAAAATTGACACTAAAGTGTGCTCTAGAAAGTAATTTCTTCATTGAAACAAAACTGGTTCTCAGGAGGCCATTGTGCTTGCAAAGAATACTTGCAGGAATATATACCAGCATCATGCTGTGGCCTGTATCTCTGGACAGTTTGAAATAATGGTGCAACCTTGTCCCCTGTTCCTCAATTATGTGTTTTAAAGCATCAGATAGTGCCAGTGTTTTCTTGTATACCATACACCCAGAAATAAGACATGCACTGTGTTGTTAGAAGCAATACTTAAAAATATTTTTTTTTCCAGAGTCATGGCTGCCTGTGTGACATGGATTAAGTCTTCCTGGAAACAGAGTCTAAGAAGTGTAGCACCCCAGGAGGCAGTCTGGGTGAGGCAAAGGAGCCTCCAATTGTGGCAAGACAGTAAAAAAGCTAGGCCCCAGGTCCTTGCAAAGGCAGTAGCAGGACTATTGTTATTTCCATATCACAAGCCTCATCAAGATACTGCAGACTTCATGCAGAAGTTTGCTTGTCCAAAGCCAGCTTCAGGCAAAAGCTAGTGCTCAGCCAATAGCTATCATGGCTATGAGATGGTCAAGAAAGGACTTCCCCTTTTGCTCTATAGGGACACAGAGAAGCAGCTGCCTTCTTGGCAGCAGTGGAACACAGTATCTCCCTGCTTCTAGTCCAATGAAGAAAAATCAGGTTCCATACTTAAGACACAAACCCCAGATTTGGCGACCTGATTTTATAGAAAATGGGCATGTGCTCTGTAAATAAATGTGATGTGTGAACGTCAAATCATTTATGCATTAAATATCATTTGTCTGTCCTAGCTGGATATAATGGTAGATAAAGATATAGACATATGCATGTGCATGGGTATTGCTGTTTTCTAAGGTTTTCTCAGTGCCAGAATCCCAATCTCTCCTCTCCTCTTCCTAGCTGTCAAAACTCCCAGCACCTTCTCCTCAACCAATTTATGCATTGTCAACAAAAGCATCTGTTCCACACTGAAAATTATGGAGCAGAATAATATAAAGTGCATTTAATTACAAAGAAAAGTAATAAGACATGGAATAAGCTACAGGAAAGAAGTTGCACAATGGGGGTGAGGGCTTGTGGGAAACCAGTGCTTCATAATCCAAGATTTTCTGATGCTTCATTTAAACTTCATGGGCACATCCACACATGCAGGGATGTGTGCTTACGGCAGCTCAGATAAGAGCAGCACAAATCTGAGCTAGGGTTTTTTGCCTCAGCACAAGTGCCCAAACATGCACTTTGGTGTGAGGTAAATTGTGCCACTTGGGGCAAAATAATTCTGCCTGGCTCTTTCTGGAACTGCAGCCAGGGGGAGGTAGAGCTTGGGGCCAGCACAGATGCTGGCCTCAGCAGTATAAAAAGCTGCCCTGGCAAGCAGCTCGGGTTCTAGATGAATTTCACCGCCCTACACCTTTTTGTTTTTGGTCACCCCATCCATGTCTCCACCAAGTCCCTGGACCTCCTGACCAGCCCCCTCCTAGCCCTGGCCAAGTGGGCCCTGTATTTGACCAAGAAGGAGGCTCTGGCTGGGAAGGTGTCTGGGAACCATGGTCTCATGGTCCTCTTGCTAGTCCACACGTTTCCAGGTGGAGCACCACCAGGCGGCATCCAGAAGCTCCTTAGACGTTTTTGAAGACCAGTGGGTACAGCCCGAAGGGTTCCGCTTGGTGTCCCCCTCAGGAGGACTCATTTTCATGTTTTGACCCTTTGACCCTCACAGCACTCCTATCCTGTTTTTTGCTTTTGTTGTCCCCAGAATTTTGTCATTCATCCATTGTCCCCATACAGCAGGGGCTACTAGTTAGCCCGATAGGCCATAGAGCTCATGGTACTTGGATGATACAAATAGATAGAAGCTTCTGGGGCTTGGCTAATTGGTATCTGGGGACACTACCCCTTGTGCCAGGTGAACTGCTGAAGCATCCCTAACTGAGAGTTCCCTGCACCCTTTAAGTACTGCAGCAGTCTGGCAGTGGGGGCTGCTGCCTGGCTATGACCTGCTGCTGCCTGTGACAGCATGTGGCCCCAAGGCTGTGCACCTGCCAGACCCAGATGGGGACTGTGCAGCCACAACAGAGGCATCTGCACCTCTGGGCCAGCTGCCAGTGGGCTGTGGCTGCACAGCTGGCCTTCGTGCAGCTCTACTGACATGTGTGCCACTGCCCTGGCATTTGGGCAGCTATTACCCGGAAGATGTTCTCAGTGTGGTGGCCTGATTTGAAATTTCTGAGCAGGCTCCTCTGCCTAGGTCCTGCCACTTGCCTCCCTAGCAGGAATTCTGGTGTTCCCCATTTAAAAAGTGCAAAACCTCTGATAAAAATATCCAAAATTCAGTCTTTAAAATACCTCAAAATTAAAGCAATTTGAAAGCCTACCAGTGTCTATATCATCATAATAAAATGAATACCTATATGTTTTGATATATGCTTTTATCATAGAATAGTTAGAGCTCCCTCGAACACTTCACTAACTAGGATGTGGGGACAATTGCCTCTGCAGCCTCTATAATGGGTCTGTGATGGGGGTATATGGGGTTTGGAAGAGGGGTGTGGGAATGGGTGTGGGGGGGATATAGGTGGGTGTGGAGGGCTGTGAGGGACTGTGGGTATGGGGGGATTACGTGAGGGGTGCTCAAGAGGGGTGGGTTCCCCCCCAAAGGGCACAGCCCCCCCACACAATGCATGGACTGCCTCTCCCGCAGAGCCCACATGCCCCCCCCCAGAAGCAGTGGCCATCAGGGCATTCAGGGCCTCCTGGCACAGCTCCCCCACAAAGCGTGGGATAGCATGGCTTGGCCCCAGCCACTTTGCACCCAGCACTGCCTGCTCCATATTGTGCAGGCCCAGCCTGGCTTGACACATCACCATGCACCTTTGGGCAGCTCCAGACCACTTGGGCTGTCACCCAGAGCCCCACATTGCTCACAGGGGCCACCTGTCACACAGGGCTGGGTCCTGCATACATGGAAGCAGCCCAGCCCAATGGTGTGTGGGGCTTGTGCACACAGGATTCAGCCCAGTGTGACAGGTGGTCCCCATGAGCAGTGTGGGGCCCCTGGTGACAGCTCAAGTAGCCTGGGGCTTCCTGAAAGTGCATGGTGCCACACTGAGCTGAGCTGGGCTGAGCCCATGCAATATGGCACAAACAGTGCCAAGTACCAGGCAGCTGGGGCAAGCTATGCTGCCTCGTGCTGTGTGGAGGGGGGGCCGGGGGGTGCCATGAGGCCCCAAGCACCCTGATGGCTGCTGCTGCTCTGGATGAGCTGTGGGCTTTATGGGGGCCTGAGGCCATGCAAGGAGCAGGCAGGAAACCCACCCTTCCTGAGCTGCCCCCCCCCAGTCCCCCACACCCTCATGCTCCCCCTCCAGCCCCCTACCCCTACTTACCTAGAATGGAGCCCAGGTCCAGGTTGCTGCAGCCTGCATGGGCAGGCAGAATGCTGCAGCATTGGGGCAAGGAACAGGCATAAAGATGCTCTGGCCAACTACCAGAGTGTCTCTTTGGAGGACCTGAGCTTCCAGTTGCCTCAGGGCATGGACCTGGACCATGTCCTGCTCCACTTTTTTCTGGGGTTTTTTTGTGATACCTGGAATGCTGACTCCCCAGTGAGAGTCAGCAGTCCTCAGTGCTGGGATTAGACAGTGCCAGCTGGCATGGTGACATGAAGGACAGCAGACAAGGTGCTGGCTGCCACATTTTCCCAACCTCCCTCTTGTCCCTCCTCTCCCTCATGTCTCTCTGCCAATCAGTACTAAAAGGCAGGGCCTCTCCACTAATCAGCACTGAGGAACAGGGCTGCCATTAAATACCCACAAAATTGGCTCTCTGCACCACAAGTGGGCTCTGAAAAACCTTTTGTCTTATTGTGCTTTTGGTAGGTCCCTACTCATTTGGCTCTGCTGGGGTGGTGTAGACATGCCCTTAGCCTTTTCAGGCTTTTCTATGATGCTTATCATTGCTATGTCTGTATGTCTCAAGACACTTAGGAGGAATTTATCTTAAAGTTGTTCTTCTGAATTAGGTAGTTTTCATCAGTGGGTAGGGCACCCATGGAGCACCCAGGGTTGGGAGGTGGGTGGGAAAGGACACCATTCTGCTCACCCCATTTGTTCCCCATCCCCCAAATGCAGTTTAGTGCAGCACAGTGCTGCATGACTCCTGTGGCCAGTCAGAAAAAATGTGTAGAGGTTTCCCTGCCATGGCAAAGACTCCCAGAAGGGGGATCCTGGCACCCCCTCATAGTGTGTGCCCAGGGTAGGTGCTTCCCTTGCCCTTCCAGATTTTAGTATCCTCATTTTGCAGACATGGCACCACCTTCACAGACACTTTTCTTAACATCAGCATTGCCATCTGTTGCTGAAGAGTGAGGCCTGTTCATGGAAAGATGGATGCATCCATGAGTAACCTCACACCACATTTTTCCTTCTTGAAGGAAAGTGTGAATGTGAGGTACAAGAAGAAACAGCTACAGGAAGGAGAGAATGGGCTTGGACAACTGGTTTGACTACAAATGTTCATTGCTTGATTTGTGTCAGAGCTAAGCTGCCCTTTTCCTTGAAGTAATTTCTACTTGTAAAATGGCCTGGTTGGTTAGCACAGTGCTTCCCACAGTTCTCCAGAGAGCACACAATTCATCAATAAACCTCAGCTCCACATAGTTGTTCTAAGAGCATACCCAGCACTTCAGGTAGGAAGCAAAACCTTGCTGCTTTGGTTCCACTCCCCTTTTCGAGGTTTATGCTCTTTTATTTTAGTTTTTTTCTTTTTCTGCTCTTCTCTGCACCTTATAGCCAAGGAGAATGTAAAGATTACTTAATAAAGTATGGTGCCTGTTCTCCCCTTCAGGTGCATGTGTTCAGAGGGAAACTGACCCTGTAGGAACTCAATGATAAGGCTAGCTCTCACAAGAACTACAACATTAAATATAAGGTAACTGATGTGGATTTTACTTTGATATGGGTGACAATCACATACACTTCTATGGTGTTGTTTCCAATTCAAATGGGGTAACTGCAGGGATAATTTGGTCCATATACTCAACTATACATTATTTTGCAAACATCCTAGTAACACTAATAAACACACAATACAATGATTTATCTTGTGTTACTCACAAGGTCAGACAAGATGGTCATATGGTCCCTCTTGGCCTTCAAATCTGTGAATGCAATCTGCTTAAAATGTCTTTTAAAGACCTTACAGGTACAGAGATAAAAAGATTGGAGTAATTTAAGTCTGTGCTGTCTACTAAGTTCCGAGACTTTTGGCACAGGGGTCTAGCTAAGATTTTATGCAATCTTACAAACTAATTATAGTATCTAATTAAGATTTCCATCTACAATCCCCAAATCTTAATTTAAAATAAATTGAAAGGGTCTAACTTCACTTTATTAGATTTTTCTGCTACCTTGTTTTTTAATAAATGACTTTCAGAAGTATATGAGTTAGTGAGGTGGATCAAGTGGAGGTTTAGGAACGTCCTGGTTACAACAGAAAATAGTCATCATTATCCCACCACTTGTTCAATTAAGTTCTATAGCATTGCTCTTAACTCTACCACAGTTGAGTGCCATCATATGGCAGCCAGGCTCAACGGAAGGAAGCATATCCTGAGGACCTAATGCATAGATGAATGGGAGTTATTGCATGGATGAATGGGAATTATTTTCACCTTTGAAAGTATTTTCACATTCACTGTCAGATGCGGCTCATTTTTATCTGTTTCAATGTGTTAACACTGTAAGACTAGCAAAAATAGTCTGGCTATTTAATATAATTCATCCACCAGGAAAGGACCTTCAGACTTCCATGTACACCACTATTGATGCAGTGAATAGCATAACACTGCTAGATAGCAGCAGTATTAAACTCTTACTTTCCTCACACCAGCCATTGGGAGAGGGATGCAACCTAACTATGGACGGTACATGGCTTTACATCTAACCCTGCACAAAGAACAGAACAGAACTGTGTTACTCCTAAGAAATACTTACAATAAATCCCTTCTTGCTTCTCCCTTGCTCAAAGAAGATAGTAATTTGTTCTTGGGCATATATTAGCAGTAAACTGTAACCCTGCCCTTTAGCCAATATGACTCACTATTCAGTTGGATGGGAAAGTACCATGTACACTCTACCAGCTCACTCCTGTATACCTAGACCCAAGATCAGGATAGCATATGGAGGGTGTAAATGTGGTTCTTGTCTCCACTTATACTCCTACTGGGCTATACAGAATATACTGTAGATCCCAACAACTGTATAACAGCCATAAAAGCAACTTTCACCCATATAGATGAACCACATTATTTCCTAGGTAACTTTAGTACCATGAGTACTGAGGCATGCAGATCTTAATATATTCTGAGCATTATTTTTATTTGATTTAATTGAATCAAATATTAAATTCAATTTGTAAACAAGACAATAACTGACCGCTAGAACCCACAAAATGTTTTTTCTCCCAGTTAACACTTCTAGGGAGAATGAATCTGGATATAAAATAACCGGTTCTCAACCTTTTCTATAAAAAAACTGGTTCTGAACCTGAGCACTGGTTCTCAACCTTCCCTGGGTCAGGCCAATTTTTTTGAACTTGGTAGTATCCCTGGTTGAGAACCACTGTTGTGTTCCTTCCACTTACCTTAGTGCGTCTCAACCAAGGTGCTGCTATGTACTCCTGCCTGTATTAGGTTTTTCTGATAAACCTAAAGCAGGTAGGAGCTGAGGTGTAACTAAGAAGTTTTGTGCCCTGGGCAAACTCCCCTATGGCCCTGGGGTGGGGGTGGGGAAGGAGAATGGTCTTAGCTGCCCTGGGTAGCCCCATGCCCAGCTCCTGTAGCCAGGCAGTGCAAAGGGGAGCCCAGTCTGTCCCCTCCAATGGGTATTGAAAAGGGTTACTACACAGCCCTGTATGCTTATTCCAGACAGATAGTGCAAAGGGTTGCAGCCACACTCCATGCTCTTAATGCAACCCTTCCCAGTCTGACCCCATATGCTTCTCCTGGAAACAGAGGGACACAGGACAGTCCTACCTGCCTGGCACACCTCTTTTTAGGAGAGGAACATGTGGGATCAGAGTGTGGAGGGCTGGAGGAAGAATGCAGTTACAGCTGGAAGCTTCAGCTGTAACTGCTTCCCAATGTACCCCTGAAGAAGGTGTGTAGGGCATATCGCTCTGGCTGTGGTATGACCCATGTCACAGCACCCCTGGAAGGTGCTCAGAGAACCCCAGCTGAAAACTACAGCTGTAGAGACTGATTTAAGACTAGATTCACTTAAACAAACTGTTCTCTCATCATAAGGCTGCCCCCACAATTCTACCAAAGTCACTAAAGTCACTTTTTCCTGTCTAGTGTGTGCCTGAAACAGAATAGAGTTACAGTCAGGCTCTACTTGATGTAAATGAGTGTAGCTTCACAGACAGCAGCTTATCTATGGCAGTGTATACCAGCTGAGGATATGGCCGTATGGTGAAAGAGAATAAACTTGTATTTAGCCTTCAGTATTCTGAAGGTACTCTAAAGAGCAGTCCAACAAAATCCCCATGAACTGTCTTTGCAGAACTGGGTTCTCTACATATTGCAAGACCAAAGACAAGACAATCACACTGTTCATAGCATGGGTGACTGGTGCCTCCCAAGTCTGGGGGGGTGGGGGGCACCAGATCACCAATGGGGGGCCGGGGAAGTGGCTGATCACTGACTGAGGGGAGGGAGGGGTTCTCTGGCAACTGATTGTCAAGCCAAGAACCACCAGTGGTGAAACTGGAAGTCCATTTCTGCTGGCACTTCTGGTTTCGCAACTGGAGCTGCCAGGGGATGCACAGCCAACCTCAGGGGGTGCATGTGCACCCGCATGCACTCTCTACATGTTGCCAATGATTCATAGGTTGTGAGGCTGGAAGGGACCTCAGAAGATCATTGGGTCCAGCCCAGGCAGGAAATACAATTGGGGTCAAGCAATTGAGCCCAGCAAGGTGACCATCCAGTCTCCTCTTGAAGATTTCCAGGGTAGGCGAACCACATCTGGAAGGAGCTTATTTCTCAGTCTGAACACCCTAGCTGTGAAGAAGTTTTTCCTGAAGTTCAGCATGTTAATTCCTGTGTAAACTGATTATTAATATTAATAAGTAAAGAGTTATTGAGGCTATATTGTTGACTTGGATTTTATGTGCCATTTCATAGAATGGATTTGCACATCTTATATGCTCAAAACATCTTTTTATGCTAGACACTTAGAAAAGGAGTTCATCTCCAAATGAAAACATTAGGTTATTTATTTATTATCTAACAAGGCATGTACTCTGGGTAATTGTAATTTCTGTAACAGGATCCCCGACTGGAGCCCTGTTACTTGAAGAAATTCCCACAGCTGACAGTAATAATGCCTCAGCAGGGCCAGGGGGGGAGATGCCCCATGCCCACGGTGAGCCAATGGGGCTTGGCTTTGGTAGGTATAAGGAGGGCAAAGCCCTGGGAAAGGTGCCTTCAGGCACCACAGAGGGGAGAGGAGCCGCTGAAGACTCCCAAGAGAGATAGGATCCGGTGAAGGGATCCATGACATGAGGCAAGCATCGACCGAGGGAACCCGGAACCTGGGGCCGGCACCTCCCCGTATTACTTACCCAGACCCTACAGGAGTTGCGGCAAGTGTGGAAAAGCCAAGCTGCCAAGCAGGGATGAGCCACAGTTCCGCACTAGGATGAGGCTGAGTAACGCTAAAGCAAAAGGGGTCACATGGCTACACCCCGGAAGGGACACTGCCCATTACCCCACAACTGGAAGGGAGAGGGAATCTGGGTCTGAATTCCATGACCCTGATGGCGGGAAGGATCCCAGACTCGTGGCACCACTGAGCATGGCAAAAGAGACTAGGTGACACCCATAACAAGCCGCTAATGAGTTAATTGGCGGCGGGAAGAGAGAAATCATTTATCTTTTTTCCTTCTTACTATTTGGAGTGGGAAAAGGACTGGGACTGCAAGGGGTTACTGTGAGTGACCCATACAGGAGAAAGGCAGATGGGAACACCCTCCATAGGGGCAGCCGGCACAGAGCAGAAGCCACCCCAGTGTGCTGATTATGGGCACAGCCATTAGTTTGAGAAACACCAGCCAGCACTTACCTGAGAGAGCACATTGCCAGGGATCCTCTTCTGATCACAGGGGTGAACCTGGGGATAACTTGAATGAGCTGCTGCTTCCCATCCACTCACCTATAAAAGAAAGAAAAGAAAGAATAAAAGCACCCTAAATTATGTAATAGATCAAGCGCTCTCATTCCACGGGTACTGATTGATGTGTTATCTCTTTCCTCCCTCTTTGTTAATAAGATCAAAGTCATGGCAGGCGAGAACCAGGGGAACAGATGGTACCCCACAGGCAGGATAAGAATTTCAAATGAAGAAATATTTAAAATAAAATTCTATAATTAAACTAATCTTTTAACCAACATGTTAGTTTACCTGAATGTTTTTCAGAATTCCATTCTACCTCTCCCTTCACACCACTTCAGCATGCAAAATTGAACTGGTTTTGGTGCTATATACAGAAATTGGTGTAAGGGTGGTTATTCGAAACAATGTGTGTCAAATGGTGTAAATGTTACTCTACTGAGAACTTATTTTGTGCAAGTGCCCTATCTCATTTTGGTTCTAGGTATACTAAAAAAAACCCCAAAGGCCTGTACTGGTTATAGTTATTGGTAACACAAAATACTACTTGATAAGGGCTCTAAAATGTATTAGTAACTTCATTCCCCCAAAAACATCCTCCCTCTGATGTTCAACACCAAGAAGCATAAGGTGCCCCACCTGGGCAGAAGGAACTCACAACATACTACAAGCTCGACAGTGCTACACTTACTAGCACCACAACCAAGAGAGACCTGGGGGTCTTGATAGACCATAAAATGAACATGAGCCAACAATGCAATGCTGTAGCCAGCAAAGCAAACAAAACACTAGCATGCATCTAATGATGCATTTCAAGCAAGACTAACATAAATATTAAATCCTACTTTCATCATTAAATACTAGTCAATGAAAAATTCTAACTTAAATTATTCAAAATTGGGTCAGGTGACTAAATTTCCCCTTGTAATTGTCCACCTAATACAATCTGTACATCTTCTATAGTGAGATTTGGGGGTTTTGGGGGGGGGGTTCTATCCATATTTATTGGGGAATATAACCCTGGATAAAAGGTTTGCATCAGTTTTGTGAAATAAAGTATAAATCTGAAGTAATACCCATATTTTGAGAAAGTTCTAATGTTTTATCCCATCTGTTTTCTTAAATAACTGTAGTTCCAGTTGTACAAACTCTTGGGTTAAGCATTTCTTATTAAAATCAATGGGACTTAAATACATACTTGAATGCTTTGCTAATGTAAGTATACCACACCTCTAATAAAACTCTCACCAGCCTATGGTGTTTGGTCTCAGTATGGTACACCTGTATCCTTTTAAGCTTCCTTTGGTTTGACTAGGCCTCAGGACTGTCTCTCAGACTCTCTAGCACAGTTCCTGGGCAAGAACCTCTACTGGCTAACCCATCTCAAATCAGTGCTTATTAACTGAGATGCTCTAGTGTTACTACCCAGTAGCCTAAGCATTGTCAGTTCATCCCTTCAGAAACGTATTATACATGTAGAAGCATTAAAATTGTACTCCTTTGAAGGGATAGGAAGGGCTGCCCTGCAGTGGGACAGCATGAAGAGAGAGAGAGAGAAAGAGAGAGAGAAAGAGAGAGAGAGAGTTTGCCCCAGTAGGGACACCATTTCACCATTTACCCTGAGGGCGAGTGAAGATGTTTTGCAGGCAGCCAGCCCTCTTTGAAGTGGGAGGGATGATGTAGGCCCAGCAGGGTCTGAATGAGAGGGACATTAGCAAAAACTTGGGAAGAGTCCTGGAATGGCTGAGAGGATTTGTTTAAAATGGGGAGCAGTTTTCCTGGGGAGGAGAACAACAGGGGAAGAGAGAGACAGGGGACGCCAGGAAAGGACCTCACCATGGCCATCCCTAAGAGAGCCCCTGTTGGAGCCCTGCAGAGGTGGCAGCTAGAGGTTGTACCAGAGACAAACAGTGCATCCTTTCTTCCTCTCTTCCCCCTAGGAGCACTGCCAGGGCAGACACCAAAGAGGACCTGGCTGCCAGGAGACTCTGAGCCTGGGAAGATCCTGCTACAAGCCCCTGTGTGGCGTGTGTGAGCACAGGAGGAAAGGGGGATGCAGGGCCAGGGGGAGACTGCTTCAGACTGCCCTGGTTTGCTCCCTGAGTGAGAAGGCACTGGGGAGGGGCAGGCTCAGGTGGGGGGAGGCAGAGTGGCAAGAGCCAACTAGCAGTTGGTGACCACCCACAGAATTTGCTGGCAATGTTGGGGGCAGCGAGCAGTGACCACCTGCATATGCCACTAGCAGTGTTGGGGTGGGGGGACAGGGAGCAAGTGGTGACCACCCTCAGGCACCACCAGCAACACTTTTCTCAGGGAGTGCACTGCCAGTCTCAGGGAGTGCATGTGTACCCGCATGCATCCTATACGTGTTGTCAATGGTCACTATCACCAGGTTATGTTGTGTAACATTATTTGTTTTATTATATTAGTGATATTTTATCTTGTAAATAATTCTGTAAATAGTTTTGTAACAGTCTGCAAGTTTGCTTTGATTGTCAGGGGAGGTGCTCTGCTTGCAGACCCTGCAGCAGCTACCCAGGGAGCTGAGCAGGGCCACCAGCTACCCCAGGATGCCACCATTAAGGTGAGGGCATGGGTAGTGTCATACCTAGTGTTACATACATAAACAAAACAGATGCACAGGTTTTAGAAAAGGATAACTCAAGTAGGGCCAAGGAGGTGATCCTCCCCCTCTACGCAACACTGGTCAGGTCACAGCTGCAGTACTGTGTCCAGTTGTGTGCGCCCCACTTCAGGGGGGATGTGGACAACATTGAGAGGGTCCAGACGAGGGCCACCCGCATGATCCAGGGACAACAGGGCAATGAGAGACTGCGGGACCTGAACCTGTTCAGCTTTCACAAGCGAAGGCTGAGGGGGGACCTGGTGACTGTGTATAAACTCACTAGTGGGGACCAGAAGGGTTTGAGAAAGACATTGTTTCCCCTAGTGCCCCCTGGCATAACAAGGAATAACGGCCAAAGGTTGTTGGAGCGTAGGTTTAGATTAGACATCTGTAAGAACTACTTCACAGTCAGGGCGGCTAGGAGCTGGAACAAACTTCCAAGGGAAGTGGTGCTGGCTCCTACCCTGGGGGTCTTTAAGAGGAGGCTTGATGCCTACCTGGCTGGAGTCATTTGAGCCCAGTTTTTCTCCTGCCCAAACTGGGGGTCGGACTTAAAGATCTACAAGGTCCCTTCCGACCCTACTTCTATGATTCTATGATACCAAAATCTTTTTTTTTTCCAATTTTCGCTATCATCAAAAAGATAATGGGACTAATAAATGCACTTCTCTTTTTTTATCCCACCACTCTTGAACTTTTATTTGATATAAGGTAGAAAACTCTTATGAGTCCAGAGTCTGGGAGCTAGGAGCAGTGGGGAGAGCAAGGACACAGGCACACATGTGTCTTGCACACACGTGTGCCCCCTTACCTGACCCAGAGCAGAGGCGAGAGCAGCAGAGGTGAGCGGAGCAGCAGCGGGGGCAGCAGCAGCTGATCCCCCTAAGGTAAGTGGGGCAGAGGGGCCGACGCAGCTGAGCCGGATCCGGAGGGAAGCCCCCCGAATCCCTCTTAGCTGAGCCCGAGCCGCACGAACAGAGTGCGCAAAGAGGGTGGGCTGGGGGGACTGTCCCCCAAGCCAGGGAGCACCCCCAGGGGTATCCCTCGGGGAGGCACCGGGTCCCCCCAGCGAGGGACAGTGGGGGGCGGGATCGCCGGTAGGCACTTCCGGGAGGTCCAGAGCACCTGATTGGCGGGTAGAGCGGAGGCGGGAAATTCAAACCGCAGCCTTTAAAAGCTGCAGTTTGACATAGCTTCGGGCACTTGGGAGCTAGGAGCAGCAGGGAGAGTAAGGACACAGGCACACATGTGTCTTGCACACATGCGTGCCCCCTTACCTGACCTGGGGCGGAGTTGAGAGCAGGAGAGCCAAGCAGAGCAGCAGCAGGGGCAGCAGCAGCTGATCCCCCTAAGGTAAGTGGGGCAGAAGGGCCAACACAGCTGAGCCTGATCTGGAGGGGAAGCCCCCCAGATCCCTCTTAGCTGAGCCGGTAGGGAGCCGCGCTCCCGAGCTGTGCAAACAGGCGCGGTCTGTAAGAGCACGCCAGCGCTTGTGCCGGAGGGGGAGCACGAGGGGCTGAGAGACCGACTCTTGTTAGCATGGGCCAGAGGACCTGAACTCACCTAGGAACTCCTACAATGGTGTCGACACAGAGTGCTGCCAGGGCCCCTGCCCAGGGGGCGCGGCCTTCCTGGGGCTTGTCTGAGGCCTCCACCCAGATGGAGCCCACGGGGGGGCTGGTGTCCCCCAACCCCCTGGCCTGAGGGAGCTGCCTAGCAAGGCCTGGGGAGGCAGAGACTGGGGACCCCCACACCTGTCCTGCAGGCACCTGCCTTAGGGCCCTGGAGGTGTGCGTGAGGGAGCTCCAGGAGGACGTTAGCAGGCTGAGGGGAATCAGGGAGGCAGAGGAAGAAATTGACAGCTATTTTCTTTCCCTGCAGGGTTGTACGACCAAGGAGGATGCACCTCAAGATGAGCCCTCCACTGCTAAGTGGCAGACGGTGACCTCCCGTGCCAGGGCTGCTCGAGACATGGCAGCACCAGTTCCTACAGTCCAGCTGGAGAACAGGTACGAAACTCTGGCAGCCCTGGAGGAGAAAGATGGAGAGGACAAAACTGGGGAGGAGGCAACTCCATGCACACCGCGTCCTGTGCAAGCTGAAGGAGGCAGGAAAGCCAGGAGGAAGAAGTGTCGTGTGATCGTCATTGGTGACTCCATCCTGAGAGGTACGGAGGGCCCTATCTGTCGCCAGGACCCCTCGGCACGCGAGGTATACTGCCTACCTGGAGCGAGGATTCAGGACGTGAAAGGGATGCTCCAGACTGTAATCCAGCCCACCGATTATTACCCTATAGTCCTAGTCCATGTGGGTACTAATGATGCGGCCAGGAGGAGCCCTGATCGCCTAATGGAGGACTACCGCGCTCTGGGGTGCATGCTGAAGGAGATGGGCGCACAGGTGGTTTTCTCTTCTATCTTGCCAGTGAGTGGACGAGGCAGACGGCATGAAATGTGCATCGCGGAGACCAGCTGGCGGCTACAGAAATGGTGCTTCGAGGAGGGCTTTGGCTTCCTCAGCCACTACCGGCACATCACAACGAGAGACATGCTGGGATGGGACAGGCTCCACCTTTCCCCTAAAGGTAAGCATGTGTTCTCTTCTAGGTTGGCGGACCTCCTCCGGCGGACTTTAAACTAGGCTCATTGGGGGAAGGGGAAGATGAGGGCAGAGGAAACATCAGACTGCTAGACCAAACAGCACCCACAACTACAGCCCAGCCCAGACCGACGAGCGAAGCAATCAAACAGGTAAGAGGGAGGGGCCAGGGTAACGCTGGGACTAGGGGGTCAGTACACACACCCACAGGAGGCCTCAAATGCCTCTACACAAATGCTCGTAGTATGGGCAACAAGCAGGAGGAACTCATCCTCCTGCTGGCTGAGACCAGCCCGGACAGTGGGGATTACAGAAACTTGTTGGGACAAAACACATGATTGGGCGGTGAATGTCAAGGGCTATAGGCTGTACAGGAGGGACAGGATAGGAAAGAGAGGTGGGGGCGTGGCGCTCTATATTTAGGAGGAATACACATCCTCGTTAATTAGCAAGGAGCCAGGGGAGGGGCACTCTGAAGTACTTTGGGTTAGAGTAGAAGGCAGTTGAGGGGAAAGGGACTTAATGGTGAGAGTCTACTACAGACCTCCCAACCAGGGAGAAGAGCTTGACCAGGAATTCTTGGGTCAGCTCACAGAGGTAGTGATGGCTAAGGATGTGGTAGTCATGGGGGACCTGAACTTCCCAGACTTCTGCTGGGAAGGACAGTCAGCCAGGTATGAACGCTCAAGTAGGTTCTTGGCCAGAGTGCAGGACCTCCATCTAACCCAGGAGGTTCACAGCACCACCACGGGGGGACGCCTTGTTGGACCTAGTGCTGGCTAAGGGTGATGACCTGGTGAGGGGGCTGTGGGTGCTCGACCACCTGGGCGACAGTGCTCATCGCCTGCTGGAATTCACCATCCAGCGCAAGGTGACAGACTTCAACGAACTAAGGAGGATAGTTGGAGAAGCGCTGAGGTCCCGGAGGGGAGGGGAGCTAGGAGACGATCCTCCAAGCCCAAAGGAAGGTAATTCCAATGAGGATCAAAGGGAGCAGTAGAGCACACAAGCCTCCGTGGCTCACCAAAAGCATCTGGGAATGTCTCCTTGCTAAAAATGAGGCTTACACCCAATGGAAGGAAGGGGTCATCACCAGGGAGGGCTATTCTGTAGTTGCTTGGGGATGTAGGGGGGTAGTTAGGAAGGCCAAGGCAGAGATGGAACTGGGACTAGCTTCCCAGATTAAGGACAATAAGAAGTCCTTTTTTAAATATGTAGGGGGTAAAAAGAAGGTCCCGGGTAATGTGAGGCCCTTGCATGACGCCATGGGAAATTTGATCATCACATCAGACGGCAAAGCTAACATGTTTGATGATTTCTTTTCCTCTGTCTTCCTAGGTAGGGACCAGAACAGCCAGCTCCCTGCTGGGCCCCCCTCGGGCCCTGGGGGAGGCACACCTGGGCCACGGGTCAGCGAAGATTTAGTTTGAGAGAATTATTCTGGCACACATCCAGGAGGGGCCAGCAGGGGACTGCATGCTTAGGGTCAACCAACACGGGTTCATCAGTGGCAGGTCCTGTCAGACCAACCTGGTGGCCTTTTATGATCGGATCACCAGATCATTAGATGAAGGGGTAGCAGTGGACGTAGCCTTCCTGGACTTCCAGAAGGCTTTTGACACTGTCTCTCACCCCGTTCTCATTAAGAAACTGGGCGGCTGTGGTGTAGACACCCACACAGTCAAATGGGTCGCCAACTGGCTGGAGGGCCGCATCCAGAGGGTGGTAGTGGATGGGTCCTTCTCAGCCTGGAAGGACGTGGGCAGTGGGGTTCCGCAGGGCTCGGTCCTCGGGCCCGCGCTGCTCAACATCTTCATCAGCGATTTGGATGAGGGGGTAAAAAGCACCCTGTTCAAATTTGCTGATGACACTAAGATGTGGGGGGATGTGGGCACATTGGAAGGATGCAACAGCTTACAATCAGACCTAGACAGGTTACAAGGGTGGGCGGACGAGAATAGGATGTGCTTCAACACAGACAAGTGCAAGCTGATGCACCTGGGGAGGAACAACCGGCACCATACCTACAGGTTAGGGAACTCCCTCTTGTCAGCACGGAGGCGGAAAGGGATCTGGGGGTCATCACTGACTCCAAAATGAACATGGGCCGGCAGTGTGGGGAGGCAGTTAGGAAGGCCAACCGCACCTTGGCATGCATCCACAGATGCATCTCAAGCAGGTCCAAGGAGGTGATCCTCCCCCTCTATGCGGCACTGGTCAGGCCGCAGTTGGAGTACTGCATCCAGTTCTGGGCGTCACACTTCAAGAGGGATGTGGACAGCATGGAGAGGGTCCAGAGCAGGGCCACTCGTATGATCAGGGGACAGCAGGGCAGGCCCTATGAGGACAGGCTGCAGGACCTGAACCTGTTCAGCCTCCACAAGAGAAGGCTGAGAGGGGATCTTGTGGCCTGTTATAAACTAGTCAGGGGGGACCAGCAGGCACTGGGGGAGTCACTGTTCCCCCGAGCACCGCCAGGAGTGACCAGGAATAACGGTCACAAGCTGGCAGAGGGTAGGTTTAGGTTAGATATCAGGAGGCGCTACTTCACGGTCAGGGCGGCTAGGGTCTGGAACCAGCTTCCAAGAGAAGTGGTGCAGGCTCCTACCCTGGGGGTGTTTAAGAGGAGGTTAGATGCACATCTTGCTGGGGTCATTTGACCCCATTACTCTTTCCTTCCATGGCAGGGGGTCGGACTAGATGATCTGCTCAGGTCCCTTCCGACCCTAGAAACTATGAAACTATGAAACTATCTCTGTTTATCTGCATATGTTTATTTCTGGAACATGAACCGTCTCTCTTTCTCTCCTCTCCTGCCAGTAATTCATTTTGTTCCTGCCTTCCTTCCACCCTCCATACTCCCCTCTTCCTCATATAGTCACTGGAAGACCATTTCTTTCAAGACCTCTAAACTGTTTTCTCAGTTGCCTCAGACCAGCCTCCTAAAGAGAATAATTCGCACTAAGAGACCTTTCTCCTCTGAGTTCAGACACAAAAAATAGTTTGCTGTGAGCAGTAGATAACTTAATCCAAAGTGTCCTTCATGTGACTAATAAACAATTTAAATTTAATGACTCTGCATCTTTATCCCCATGTCACACTCCCTTAGGATTTCAACTGAATATGACAGTAAAAAAAAACAAGAGAAAAAGCAGACAATCCTGAATTCAAAATGGAGTTTGAAGTGACACAGAAGAACATAGGAGAGCCTCCAGTATTAAAGAGAATACAGAAGGTATGCTAGACATATTCCCCCCATTATTACAAACCAGCTTCCTGAATCAGGTTATGGCATTATATATAGGGCAGAATTTTCCATTTTTTATTAGCTCTGTCTGCCATACTTCACCGTTCTCTGAATCGTTTCCTGACTTCCATTTCCTTTCCCATGCCTTTAAAACAAAAGCAGTCAATTGCAATCAGATGAATAAAACTGCTACTTTCATGAATCCCACAAGACAGAATGAATCCTGGTCCTACAGGCTGTTAGACTTCTCTGCTTTCATTCCATTTATTTCAATTCACCTGCATGAGAGATTAATTTGGTCCATCTTCATCGACTTCTCACTAGATAGGAATTTCATCCATATGCTTACTGCAAAAGTTGCAGCAAAGAATCTATCACTTTCCATGCATGTCTTAGTCTTTACAACATTTCTGAAATACTTCATTTACAGCTTGAAACTAACACTATAACTTCTGTGTAAACTGGTATATACCCCACTTCGGGGAGAATTGTAATAAAGATTCTAGAATAGTTACAGCAAATACTGCCAAGAGCAATGTACTGCTATTAATCCAGCAAAATCCTAGGCTAGGAAGAGACTTTACACTTTTACCCATATAAGTGATTGGAAACCCCTCTATACCCACATCAGAACAGAAGTTTGGTAAACACAGACTGATTTACAAATGGCAGAACCTGGTCTTAGATTTGCCGCCCACCCCCACCACCGAAGTGTGAATGCCTGTTCTGTTTGCTACCAATCTATACTACACTGCTTACAGAAACCGCATAACTGAGATGGATTTCTCCTTGGGCTATTTGAATGTCTGTGCCTAGCCGTAGTGTTTGTGCAAACCACAGTAGATGTTTTAAATTGCTTCATCCATCTCTAAAATGCAGTCAACTCTGGAATGAAACATGAGAATGGTTAGGACCCAGCAGCACTACGCAAAATTTTAGGGAACTGAAATATACAACTGCCGTTTCTTTGAATTGTAATGGAATTTGGCTATAGAGAACATAATTGTACAATCACTGCTATTTCCTGCAAAAAGGAATAATTGCAATAATTTTTTGTGTAATAATAATATTTAGGGCTTCTAAATATCTGTCAATACATCTCAATATGCTTTGCAAGGGCGGATAAGTATAATTATACCCATTGGTAGATAGGAAACTGAGGAACAGAGTTTAAGCGAGTTTCAGAGGTCATAGATAAACTCAGTGTCAGAGCCACAGATCTCTTGATGGCCTTACTGGCCATTTTCCACTTCAAGATCAGTCAAGTCTTCTGTTTTTTCTCTTAACAGCAGCACACTAGGAAAGACAGCTCAGGCCAGCTCACAGGCAAGAGCAGCACTATGTGAAATACTGCATTTGCTTCCTGACTTTGTAGGTGTTATTTGGAAGTCTTCTGCTCAGTTACTTACCTAGCCTCTAGCTTGTAAATTCTGAGAGAATAAGCAGCAAGCCCCAAGACTACAAATTTAAATTCACCCAGTTTAAATCGTAAACACCTTCTGTTTAAATATTAAACACCAAGCTTCCTGCTGTTATGGCATTCCATTTTAAGAAGTGCATAAGCCCAGTAACGAAGTAACATGTCCAGTAATGGATGAAACAAATAATGCTCAAATCCCAGTGGTACAATATTTTCCCATCCTCTCCTCTTTAAAGGTAATATAATGTAGGAGCATAAATCAATAAAATAAAGAATATTATTTTCAGGTTAATGATCTTTATATTATTGATAGATCCTAGAAACCTAGAATCTATCAATAAAATAAAGATGATTAACCTGAAAATAATATTCTTTGCCATGCTATTCCTCTTCCATCTTTTTATTCCCTTCTCTCTCATATTCTTGCCATCTTTGTTTCTTTTCCTTTAACTTGCTCTCTTTAATGATTTCTTTTTCCCAGTATGATTTTTTTTATTTTTCCTCTTCCTTTTGGTAAACCAAAGGACAGCTCTCTCCTTGCTCCACTAGTCAGATCTCTCTCCTTCCCTGACCATTGAGTTTCCTTAAAAATGACCTGAGATTTGGCTCTGAGAATCTGTTTTGAGATTGTAAAATGCTCCGGAACTAGAACATGTTATGAACTAATGGAACTTGCATCATTTTAAGACAACTAAAACACAGAAGATTGTCAGAGTCACTACATAGATTCAGATGCCTAATTCCCATTCATTTTAAATGGTGTTCCAAATAATTTAATTCAGAAGTGTCAATCTCATTTGTGTATGATGGGACTGATCCAGAAGTGGGTACCACAGGCCAGATCCAGAGGCGGTTGTTCCAAACTGTAAGAAGCCTTGTAAGCTACACCCAGTATAGTGGCCATATTTTAGACAGCCCCGCTTTAAATGACTTTAAAGCAAAGCTAATATATTCGAAAATAGGAGGCAGC
This sequence comes from Crocodylus siamensis, assembly GCF_052110815.1. NCBI lineage: Eukaryota > Metazoa > Chordata > Crocodylia > Crocodylidae > Crocodylus > Crocodylus siamensis. The sequence goes on from NC_143399.1 coordinate 112,603,174, forward strand.
TCACAGATTCTCCTATACTGCAATGTACATTTGCTGTTTTCCATTTCCTTATGCCCATATTTTCATATTGTTGTGAAGTTTTTAATGAGAAGGTTTATTTAGAAAAATACAAACTGAGATATTGTTTCAGCCTTTAAAGGCAAGCATTATTTATAAAAAAAAAGGCACTACATAAATGCAAATACCATGCTAATTACATATCTCATTATATTACCTATGAAGCAATTTTATAGTTAAATAGCAGTCAGGCCTTAGAATGTCAATTTACTTCCATTCACATTTCCTGAGATTCAGCACAGTCAGTGATCGATGCTATTCACCTTTCTAGGGATGAGATCTAACTGCTCTCTTCACTAAGCTATGAACAAAGTCTTCAAGATATTCAAGAGCATTCTTCATAAATATAATCTTTTAAATTTGTCTAGCTGGCAGTTTAGTCCAGAAAAAGAACAAAATGAAGAATGTATTTCTGTACTTCAAACGGAAGATTACAAGAAACCTCAGTTTTTCTATATCAAGTCCTGTCACTAAGTCAGTGTGACAGGAGTCAGTCAGAAAATTTAAATTCAGCTCTGAACTAAGTCAAAGACTTCCTGTTCTGGCCATGGAAGAAGACAGGCCAGATGCAAGACATGTGGTTTTAACTGGGCTCAGCTTTAGTAGCTCAGCTCAGCTGAGAACTATCAGGCAACGACTTCAATAGATTTCATAGATTTCATTGACGTTAGGGCTGGAAGGGACCTTGGAAGATCATCAGGTCCAGTCCCCTGCCCAAAGGGCAGGAAGTCAACTGGGGTCACAGGATCCCAGCAAGATAAGCATCCAATTTACTTTTGAAGGTGTTCAATGTAGGTGCTTGAACCACCTCCGATGGCAGGCTGTTCCAGACCTTGGGGGCTCGGACAGAAAAGAAATTCTTCCTCATCTCCAGCCTGAAATGGTCTTGTAGTAGTTTATGACTGTTTGACCTCATCATCCCTTGGGGCACTCTGGTGAACAAACGTTCCCCCAGATACTGCTGGTCACCCCGATAAACTTATAGGTGGCCTTTAGATCACCCCTGAGCCTGCACTCTTCCGGGCTAAAGAGCCCCATGGCTCTCAGCCTTTCGTCGTAAGATCTGTTTTCCTGACCTCTGATCATGCATGTGGCTCTTCTCTGGACTCTCTCAAGCTTCTCCACATCCTTTTTGAATTGTGGAGCCCAAAACTGGATGCAGTACTCCAGCTGCGGCCTCACCAAGGCCGAGTACAAGGGGAGAATGACGTCCCAGGATTTGCTCGAGAAGCACCTATGGATGACAGCCAGCATTTTGGTCGCTTTACTAGCCGCAGCATTGCATTGCAGGCTCATGTTCATCTTGTGGTCAATGATGACCCCCAAGTCTCTTTCTCTGGTAGTGCTATCCAACATAGCACTGTCAAGCCTATAAGGATGCTGCAGGGGTTTTTTTCCCCAAGGTGGAGAACCTTGCATTTTTCGGTGTTAAACACCATCAGGTTCTCGTCCGCCCATTTGCTGAGCTTGTCCAGGTCAGCCTGGATCACCTGCCTGTCTTCTGGCGTGGATGCTTTGCCCCAAAGTTTGGTGTCATTGGTGAACTTGGCCAGTCCACTCCTGACTCCAATGTCCACATCATTAATGAAGATGTTGAACAGTATGGGTCCAAGGACAGAGCCTTGAGGGACCCCACTGGTCACAAGACATCATGATTAGGGATTTCCATCAATTACTACCCTCTGGGTCTCACCACTGAGCCAATTTTCCAGCCAGTGGATCATAATTTCCACCTATCTAACATCTATTTAACCCATACCACATGATGGTTTAAAGGAAAGGGTGTTTGTCAATTTGCTATAACTGTTATTGAGAATGCCAATCCTGTTTTTCCCCTTCTAAATCTATTTCCAGTTCTAATTTTTAAGGTAAACTATCCCCTAGAAAATAAAATATCTGCCCTGAATAACAACCACAAATTAGACCGGGTAACTTTCTAACCCTATATCAAGGTTCTCAGATAGTTAACAGTTCCCTCCAGTTACATAGTCTCTCCTCAGTAATAGCGGTGTATCCCTCTTTCCTGAATAACTTATAGAAAAAAAAATCTTAATTTATATAAGGTATTACCAGTGCCCTTCTTTCTTGGTGATTTAGACATCATCGGGCCTTTTCAGTCCATGGAGATCATCTTTTTTATGTACTCTTTTAAAGAAGCTCACCCACTTCCATTGTTTTAGGGGATCTAAGAAATTTGGAAGGAAGGCTACCTTTTCTTTATCTCATAAAAGTTCAGAGGCTTAATTCCCCAATCACATCATGTTCTGAGTTCTGTGAAACTCAACAAGGACACTCTTTGGGAGAGATAGATGGCATTTCTGAAAGAGGCACCCAGATACCATGTGAAGAATTCATAGTTTCATAGTTTCGTGGTTTCTAGGGTCGGAAGGGACCTGAGCAGATCATCTAGTCCAAACCCCTGCCTTGGCAGGAAGGAGTACTGGGGTCAAATGACCCCAGCAAGGTGTTCATCTAACCTCCTCTTAAACACCCCTAGGGTAGGAGCCTGCACCACTTCTCTTGGAAGCTGGTTCCAGACCCTAGCTGCCCTGACACAGAAGTAGCACCTCCTGATGTATAATCTGAATTTACCCTCTGCCAGCTTGTCACCGTCATTTCTAGTCACTCCTGGTAGTGCAGGGGAAACAGAGAGTCCCTCAGTGCCTGCTGGTCCCCTCTGACTAGTTTGTAACAGGCCACTAGATCCCCCCTCAGCCTTCTCTTGTGGAGGCTGAACAGGTTCAGGTCCTATAGCCTCTCCTCGTAGGGCCTGCCCTGCTGTACCCTGATCATGTGAGTGGCCCTCCTCTGGACCCTCTCCATGTTGTCCACATCCCTCCTGAAGTGCAATGCCCAGAACTGGACGCAGTACTCCAACTGTGGCCTGACCAGTGCTGCATAGAGGGGGAGGATCACCTCTTTGGACCTCCTCGAGATGCATCTGTGGATGCATGCCAAGGTGCGGTTGGCCTTCCTAACTGCCTCCCCACACTGCCGACCCATGTTCATCTTGAAGTCAATGATGACTCCAAGATCCTTTTCTGCCTCCGTGCTGACAAGAGGGAGTTCCCTAACCTGTAGGTGTGGTGCCGGTTGTTCCTCCCGAGGTGCATCAGCTTGCACTTGTCTGGGTTGAATCCCATCCTATTCTCATCCGCCCACCCTTGTAACCTGTCTAGGTCTGATTGTAGCCTGTTGCTTCCCTCTAGTGTGCCCACAGCCTCCCACATCTTAGTGTCATCAGCAAATTTGAACAGGGTGCTTTTTACCCCCTCGTCCAAATCACTGATGAAGATGTTGAACAGTGCGGGCCTGAGGACTGAGCCCTGTGGAACCCCACTGCCCACGTCCTTCCAGGTTGAGAAGGACCCATCCACTACCACCCTCTGGGTGCGGCCCTCCAGCCAGTTGGTGACCCATTTGACTGTGTGGGTGTCTACACCACAGCCGCCCAGTTTCTTAATGAGATTGGGGTGAGAGACAGTGTCAAAAGCCTTCTGGAAGTCGAGGAAGGCTATGTCCACTGCTACCCCTGCATCTAATGATCTGGTGATCTGATCGTAAAAGGCCGCCAGGTTGGTCTGACAGGACCTACCACTGATGAACCCGTGTTGGTTGACCCTAAGCATGCAGTCCCCTGCTGGCCCCTCCTGGATGTGTGCCAGAATAATTCTCTCAAACAGCTTGCCTAGGATCGAGGTAAGACTAACTGGCCTATAGTTTCCCGGGTCCTCCTTCCTCCCTTTTTTGAAGATGGGAACCACATTGGTCCTCTTCCAGTCCTCTGGCACCACTCCTTAGCACCACGAGTGCTTGTAAAGCCATGCCAGGGGTCTTGCAATGACCTCAGCCAATTCCTTTAGCACTGTAGGGTGGAGATTATCCGGACCGGCTGACTTGAATACGTCCAACCCCTCCAGAAGCTCCCTAACTAAATCCTCACCAGCCCTTGTCCCTGGTATGCCTCCCCCATGGCCTGAGGGGGGCCCAGCAGGGAGGTGGCTGTTCTGGTCCCTACTTAGGAAGACAGAGGCAAAGAAATCGTTACACGTTAGCTTTGCCGTCTGGTGTGACGACCAAATTTCCCAACGCATCCTGCAAGGGCCCCACATTACCCGGGACCTTCTTTTTACCCCCTATGTATTTAAAAAAGGACTTCTTATTGTCCTTAATCTGGGAAGCTAGTCCCAGTTCCATCTCTGCCTTGGCCTTCCTAACTACCCCCCTACATCCCCGAGCAACTGCAGAATAGTACTCCCTGGTAATGACCCCTTCGTTCCATTGGATGTAAGCCTCCTTTTTAGCAAGGACACATTCCCGGATGCTTTTGGTGAGCCATGGAGGCTTGTGTGCTCTCGTGCTCCCTTTGATCCTTGTTGGGATTACCTTCCTTTGGGCTTGGAGGATTGTCTCCTTAAGGAGCAACCACTCTCCTTGGACACGTGGCTCCCCACCTCTCCTGGACCTCAGCGCTTCTGCAACTATCCTCCTTAGCTCGCTGAAGTTTGCCCTCCTAAAATCTAGAGCCGCTGCCTTACTGCATGCCTTTGCCACCTTGTGCTGGATGGTGAATTCCAGCAGGCAATGGAATTGCTGCAGTACAGAAGAAAAGCCCCGCCCCCCCCGAATTATACACCACTGATTATGACATGTCACTCTTCCCTGGAACCTATATGGAAAATCCTCAAACAATTGCAACTCATACTGGAAGAAGACCCACATTTAAAGAGATCTTCCCAAAACCACCCATCCTAGCCTTCAATCAAGCACTGAACCTCACTAACATATCTCCAGAACCCTCACAATTACACCCCACAACAGAACCATCAGCATTCCTGAATCTTACACTTGCACCTCCAGAAATGTAATAAATCTCATTCAGTGCACCAAATGCCCTAATGGAAAATATGTAGGAGAAGCCAAACAACAACCGCATAACAGAATGAATGCATACCACAAATCTATCAAAGACAAGAATACCCAATTACCTGTGGAGGCATATTTTTCACAAGAAAACCTCCATTTTTCACAAGACTCTCTCTCCAGTCTCTCAATTCTAATCCTCAAAGAGAATTTACAAAGCACCTTTCACAGGCAAGCCTACAAACTCCACTTCATCAAACTACAAAAAATTTTTTGGATACAAAAAATCGTGAACTAAATACAGGCATTGGATTTATGACACATTATAACCTGTCTGATAGCTGACTCCACAGGTACCTCTCCACTATTTACCAGCTACATTCATTTCTACACACCCCCAACCTTCACTCTCACTCACTGACTACTCAATTTACATGTTCATAGACTGGTTTTCTTGCATCCATACCAGCTTCTAGCTTCTTCACTATTCATTCCATCCAGGAAGAGCACACACACCAACAGCAGATGCTTCCTCAAAGGGCATTTCTACCCAAAAGCTTGCAAAGAAGAAATTTTCCAACATTTGAGTTGGTCTAATAAAAGATGTCTCATTTACCCAAAGAACCTGATCTGCCTATGTCCTTAGACCAACACAGCTACAGTCTATAACTCTGTGGAAACAAGTGTGTTTTTTCCCCCTTACAGTGCATTATGAAGGTTACCAAATTCAGCATCTGGGATACAAGATGAAAGTTCCCAAGTCCTTGAGCTGGTCCTGTGTGTCCTGGCAAATGGTTGCTAGTTTGTATATAGGGTGATCCTGATTTGCTAGGGAGGTTTACAGATGCCTGCTGCATGGTTACAGAATCTCTCCAACTGTAAGTGGAACTCTGCTAACTCATGCCAATTGCTCAAATTAGCAAAAACTTTATATATTCCTTAAAGGACTTTAAACAAATGGCAGACAGAGTTGCACTGAAGACTTATTGACACACCACAAGGAAACACAATTTGTTTGGATCTACTAGACACTATGACAATTTCAAATGCTTGGAGACAGAGAAGGCTATCCTCAGCCTGACACATGTTATCTGTCTCTGCACTAAGTGACTACCACTGACCATGCTGTGCTGTGCTGATGAATTTAAAATATGCTTTTAAACTACAAAGAGCTTGAAGCCATTGGATGAGTTGTCAGTTGTTGCAGCAGTTAGCACCAAAAGTTGGTGGGATACATGTATGTAATAGTCTTGGAGATTTCATTTGAATAGGGTGCTTTAAATTTTGGTGCTAATGTAACTAGGCAGATTAATGCATTTTCCTTTGGAAAGCTATTTTAAAAATTTTAAAATAGGCTTTCAATTATGGAAAAGCCAACTTCTTTAATACCAAGAGCATCTCATTTATTTCCCAATAGATGTCATAAGCATTTGAAAAATGGAAGAGTGCCAGGGTTTCATTTTTCATCAGAGTATTACATATTATAGCCGGGTAGCAACTTGGCCACTTAACAGAGCTAACAGAGATTAAAACAATACTTAGAGAGGATTCATACTTGAATCTTTGGTAGTTGCCAATTGTACAAGAGGAGGAGGAGGACAACAACAGTATCTTTCTAGGGGATTAAGCCACATCATATACAGGAACAGGTTTAAGTTTAAAGGCATATTTAGAAACAGTTATGGTTTGAATATAAGCATATTTCATTTCTCCCAGAATTTTAGGATACTAGCAAAAACAATTGAAGCTTTAGGTGTTAGACCTGCGATGTGCAATATTTAGGCCAACTGTTTTATCTACATGAAGCCAAACTGACTGTGTGAGCATGCTGGTCCATTCCTACATAATATATTGCTAGATGAGGGCTTTATGGAACATACTTAACAGAACAAATTCTATAATCGCACACCAGAACAGAACAGGAGCTCATATTTTAAATGGATAATATATCACAAGATTTGGTACCCAATGAATGTAGTTAGAATAAACCATAATTTTCAGACTTATCAGGAAGCTAGATCTGACTGGGGGGTTTTTTCTCCTTCCATATAGATAATTTTCTTATACCTAAGTAAATTATATTAGCTCCTAAATAATCTAAAAACCAGCTTTATTTATAATATATTTGAAGGGAAAATACAGTCAACAGGACAAAGGAAAGTTGAATCCCATCCTCCCCTGGGGAGGAGGCTTTTCTCAGCCAGGCTGGCTGACCTACTCCACCGGGCTTTAAACTAAGCCCGCTGGGGGATGGGGGGACTACTGCCACTGCTGGCCCGCTGAACGGCCCTTGCAAAGCCAGCGGACCAAGGCACTTAAGGGGGCACTTAAGGGAGCTCACCCCTGCCCCAGCCCTGGCACAATCTGTGGGCAAGGCAAGAGCCCCCAAGGGCAGACTTGCCTGCCTGTACACTAATGCCAGGAGCCTGGGCAACAAGCAGGATGAGCTCATCCTCCTGCGCAATGCAAAGAAATATGATGTCATTGGGAAAACGGAGACCTGGTGGGACTCCACCCATGACTGGACCACGGGTATAGAGGGCTATACCCTATACAAGAGGGATCACGTTGACAAAAGGGGCGGGGGTGTAGCTCTCTATGTGAAGGAAAGCTACATGTCCCTGCAAGCTGATGTTGGCGACCAGCATGGACAGCTAGAGACCCTCTGGGTAAAAATTCATGGGGAATTTGGCACAGGTGACACAACGCTGAGAGTCTACTACAGACCTCCCACTCAAAGTCCCGAGCTTGACGAGGAGTTCGCCCGGGAACTGACTGAGGACGCTTGCTCCAGGACCTTGGTTGTCATGGGTGACTTCAATTACCCGGACATCTCGTGGGAAGATCACTCAGCTAAATCTGAGCGGGCGCAAAGCTTTCTCTCATGCGTGGATGACCTCTACCTGACCCAAGAAGTCTATGGGCCAACGAGAGGCAAAGCGCTGCTTGACCTGGTACTGGCTACGGGGGATGACCTAATCGGTGACCTAGCGATTGATGGGAAGCTGGGTGACAGCGACCACGAGCTGATCACCTTCAACATCCGCCGTAAAGCTGGCAAGTCAGTCAGCAACACAGAAGTCCTTGACTTCAGAAAAGCCGACTTTGACAAGCTCAAGAGGCTAGTCGGTCAGGCCCTCAGGGACCATGACCCCAGGGAGATGGGAGTTGAAGAAGAGTGGTTGCTTCTCAAGGAAGCGATCCTCAGTGCACAAGCCAAATCTATTCCAACACGGAGGAAAGGCAGCAAGAAGGCACACCAGCCCCCCTGGCTCTCCAGAGACCTAGCGGACCTACTGTGGCTAAAAAGGAAAGCCTACAAAGGATGGAGGACGGGATTCACCTCCAAGGAGGATTACTCCACACTGGTCCGGTCCTGCAGGGAGCAAACCAGGAAAGCCAAGGCTGCAACTGAACTCCAACTAGCTTCAGGCATCAAGGACAACACAAAGTTCTTTTTCAGGTATGTGGGGAGCCCGAGGAAAAGCAAGGGCAATGTTGGACCCCTGCTAAACCAGATGGGGCAACTGACAACTGACGCCCAGGAAAAAGCCAACCTATTAAATAGGTACTTTGCATCAGTCTTTCATCAGTCACATGGGATGCCCATGCCTGCTATGGGACAGGGAAATCTGGGTGAGGGGAATCCCCTACCCTCCATCAATGCTGACCTCATGAAGGAACACCTTGAGAAGCTGGATACCTTCAAGTCAGCTGGCCCTGACAACCTGCACCCCAGGGTACTCAAGGAGCTGGTGAGCGTCATAACCCAGCCCCTGGCACGGATCTTTGAAAACTCCCGGCGCTCTGGTGTAGTGCCCGAAGACTGGAAGAAGGCCAATGTGGTGCCGATCTTCAAGAAAGGGAGGAGAGTGGATCTGGCTAACTATAGGCCCATTAGCCTGACTTCTATCCTGGGGAAGATCCTAGAAAAGTTTATTAAGGAGGCCATCCTTGAGGGACTGGCCCAAGCTAACATTCTAAGGGACAGCCAGCATGGGTTTGTTGCGGGTAGGTCTTGTTTGACCAATCTCATTTCCTTCTATGACCAGGTGACCTATCACCTGGACAAGGGAGAAGAGATTGATGTCATATATCTTGACTTCAAAAAAGCTTTTGATCTGGTATCCCATGATCACCTCTTGGCCAAACTGCCCAGTTGTGGCCTTGGCTCCACCACGATCCGCTGGCTGGGAAATTGGCTTTGTGGTCGGACCCAGAGGGTTGTGATTGATGGCAGTCACTCATCATGGTGCCCTGTAACCAGTGGGGTCCCTCAAGGCTCTGTCCTTGGATCTATATTGTTCAACATCTTCATTAACGATGTGGACATTGGAGTCAGGAGTGGACTGGCCAAGTTCGCTGATGACACCAAACTTTGGGGCAAAGCATCCATGCCAGAAGATACGCGGGTGATCCAGGCTGACCTGGACAAGATCAGCAAATGGGCAGATGAGAACCTCATGGTGTTTAACACCTAAAAATGCAAGGTTCTCCACCTTGGGAGGAAAAACCTGCAGCACCCTTATAGGCTCGGCAGTGCTATGTTGGTTAGCACTACAGAAGAAAAAGACTTGGGGGTCATCATTGACCACAAGATGAACATGAGCCTGCAATGCGATGCTGCAGCTAGTAAAGCGACCAAAATGCTGGCTGTCATCCATAGATGCTTCTCGAGCAAATCCCGGGACGTCATTCTCCCCTTGTACTCGGCCTTGGTGAGGCCGCAGCTGGAGTCCAGTTTTGGGCTCCACAATTCAAAAAGGATGTGGAGAAGCTTGAGAGAGTCCAGAGGAGAGCCACACGCATGATCAGAGGTCAGAAAAACAGATCTTACGAAGACAGGCTGAGAGCCATGGGACTCTTTAGCCTGGAAAAGCGTAGGCTCAGGGGTGATCTGATGGCCACCTATAAGTTTATCAGGGGTGACCACCAGGATCTGGGGGAACGTCTGTTCACCAGAGTGCCCCAAGGGATGACGAGGTCGAACGGTCACAAACTCCTGCAAGACCGTTTCAGGCTGGACATAAGGAAGAATTTCTTTTCTGCCCAAGCCCCCAAGGTCTGGAACAGTCTGCCAGCGGAGGTGGTTCAAGCACCTACATTGAACACCTTCAAGAGTAAATTGGATGCTTAACTTGCTGGGATCCTATGACCCCAGCTGACTTCCTGCCCTTTGGGCAGGGAGCTGGACTCAATGATCTCCCGAGGTCCCTTCCAGCCCTAATGTCTATGAAATCTATGAAATCTATGAAAAAAATGTATAAATATTTACCTTTAAAGATATTTTAGATGTAAATTATACTTTTGCCTTATTCCAGCTGTGGAAATCAGCCCTGGTTCTCTTGTTTACTGATACATTCTTCTTTATTGGTTTCTCTTTTAAATTCTGAATTTATTAGCAATGAAATGGACACATTATAGTAGAAAAGCTAAGACACAAGACACATAGCACCAGGAAGTGGACAAACCATAAATACACTAATTCATAGACTGTAAGGAGCTGGAAGGGACCTCATAAGATCATTGGGTACAGCCCCCCTGCAGTAGGCAGCAAAGACAAGTGGGGTCAGGTGACCCCAGCGAGGTGACCAAGATTTCCAGGGTATCCTGCTTCATGAAGCTGTCATGTAAACCCGACATAAGCACATTTCATTTGTTTTTTAACAGCTTTTATTTTATTATGTCTAGGTAATTCAGATACAGATCATAGGTTTCATAGATTGTAAGGCTGGAAGGAACTTCAGAAGATTATCGGGTTCAGCGCCCTGCACCAGGCAGGAAAGACGGATGGAGTCAGGTGACCCTAGCAAGATGACTACCCAGTCTTCTCTTGAGGATTTCCAAGGTAGGTGACTGCACCATTTCTGGAGGGAATTTATTCAGCAGCCTGGACACCATAACTGTGAAGAAGTTTTTCCTAATGTTGAGCCTGAAATGGTCTCCTAGGAATTTATGGCCATTACTCCTGGTTCTCTCCAAGGGTGCCCTGGTGAACAGTTGTTCACTGAGCCCCTGATGTACTCTGCTGATGCGGTGGTAAGCTGCGACCATGTCCCTCTCAGCCTTCTCTTTTTTAGGCTGAAGAGTTCCAGGTCCCTCCACCTTTCCTCATATGGCTTGCCATACAAGTCTCTGATCATATGAGTGGCCCTTCTCTGGAGTTTCTCAAGTTTTACCATGTAGTTGTTAAAGTGCAGGGCCCAGAACTGGACACAGTACTCCAGTTGGAGTCTCACAAGTGCTAAGTATAGGACAAGAATCACCTCCTTTTTCTTGCTGGAGATGCAGCGAGTGATGCCTGCCAAATTATTATTTGCCCTGCTGGCAAGAGAGTCACACTGCTGGTTCATATTCATGCAGTAGTCTGTTATTACCCCCAGGTCTCTTTCAGTTGTACTGTTAGTCATGTTGGTATTGCCAAACCTATAGGTATGCAGGGGATTGTCTGTCGCCAGGTGGAGCACTTTATATTTCTTGACATTGAACTTCATCTGGTTCTGACTTGCCCAACTTGCTAACCTGTCTAGGTTTGCCTGTATCTGTAGCCTATTTTCAAGTGTGACCATGCTTCCCCATAACTTGGTGTCCTCTGCAAACTTGGCAAGTGAGCTCTTCATCACCTCATCTAAATCACTGATGAAGATGTTGAAAAGTATAGGACTACCGACCCCTGCAGGACACTGCTGCCCACTTCTTGCCAATATGACACAGATCCATGGGGTAGGACTCAAAGAGTCCTAATGAACATCCAGCTTTGTACTGTAGAAGTAATTGACTTACTTGACTAGAAAAACAGACAAAGACCAGATGTGCTGATACTGCTTAATTCAAATGTTCTGAGATAAGGAATCCGCATTCCTGCATGCCTTGGGTTATCTTGATATCTTGCCATATACATAGATAGTTTGTTTAAGTAAACTTTCTAAGTTCTGTGTAATTTACTATTGTTTTGTTTCTCCAAGGTGTATTTTTTATCTCTTTCTCTGTCTTAAGTATAAATACGCTTGTAACCTTAGAGAGTCTGAGAAATCCTTTGAAACAGACAAGTGGGTGATTCCCCTTGCTGTATGGAATTCTCCCTGTGATCACAGTATAGCCTTAAATAAAGAAAAGCTGGCTCTATCAGTTCTGATTCAACCACAACGCGAAGTTTGATTTCTTCCACAATTTGGTGCCGTGACTCGGATAGAGACACCCAGCATGATCAGTTGGGACACAGACATCTCTTCACTGAAGCCCTGGCGCCAAACCAAGGTAAGAGACCTTTTGAAATCTCTACTGGGGCTTTTCAGTGAGAGGGTGTCTCTGTGTCTTCCTGATTCACTACTTGAGGCTCACTCTATCCGAACTTTTGCTGCCAGAACTGTCAGACCCACTGTGTAAGTATTAACTGTGAGTAGAAAGAGTCAAGGTTAAGAATCAAGGTTAAGAGTTAAGGTTAAGAGTTAAGACTCTGTGTTGCTGTTGTCAGTGAAAATATTTCCCTGTATGAATTGAGTTAAGTTCTATAAAGAACTGAGAGGTCTTTCTGAGGCCAGAAGTAGAAACCTTGTGCAGCCGCCCCGAAGACACCAGATTTGTTCTGTGTGCTCTTCGAAAGCAAGGGTGCAAGGTGGAAACTCTTAGAGTGTGAATGTTTTTCCATGATAAGCATTGACCAAGGCTGAGACTAAAGAAATGCGCTTGAACCTCGTGCCTCAACGCAGAAATTCCCTTGTGTGAATTGAGAGTATGAATTGAAAAATATGAGCCACTGACCAGGTCTGAGACTAAGATTGGGTTCAGTCACCCCAAGGCTGTCCGGAAGGGCAGTTTTGAATGCAAGGGGGCCCAACTGGAACCTCGTGACCCAGTGGACAGGTTTACCCTTTCCCCACCCTCATAAATGAGCCATGTCTAACTGTGAGTAACTGCATTGTGTGCTGTTATTGCAGTGGAGTCTTGTCTTTGGACATTAGCCACAGCATCTCTATGCCACTAGCAAATCTCACAACCTGACTGGACACCCTGAATAAGCCATTCCTGTATGAAAGACCTGTGTGAATTGAGTTTAAAGATATGGGGAGCGGAGAGTCTAAAAGACATACCGGCTCTGCCAAAAGGGACTCCAGCATTGTACATGTACACACACTATGGCCATAAAAGTTGTAAGTTTCTAGACAAATGGAATTGGTATACCAGAGATGATTTTAGCTGGCAGTTTCCCCTGGAGGGAACATTTGATTTAAGTGAAATTGTTCATCTCTGCAGAGACCTTGAGTTAAGAGGTAGTAATATACCACAGACTCAGTGGGACACATTTTTTGATTAATATAAAGAAGCTTCCAAAAGATGTCAGAATAAAATAAAATAAATAAATAAAATAGGGGGAAAAAATCTCAAGTTCGGAGTCTTACAGACTCCCAAGAGAAACTGAATCTCAGATAAAGGAATTAAACAGAAAGGTGCACCAAAAGGGGGACCACCATCAATAGTACCATCAGCACCAAAACAACTTTATCCATAAATTACTGAGAATGACTCTGCAGAAGATAACTGATTTTCTTAATGTACCACCCCCATATCAGTTCCAGGCACAATCTGAACCTGAAGAAGTCCAAAGTAACCAAACAGATTCTTCCAGCAGGATTAGCCCACCTCACCAGGAAACTATCACTCAACAGCCGTCACCTGCCCCCCAGGGCATGTCCACGTCCACCGAAGACATGGCGTCTGTCTCCTGAAATCTCAACTCTCTTCTCTTGTTTAAGGTCTGGTACCCAGTATGGTCTTTAAAATCTAAAAAGGCTCAGCTTATGCCTTTACGCCAACTTCCAGGGCAAGGTCCAAATGGGGAAACTACAATCACAGTCCCTGTCCCCTGGACCCCAGGAGATCTCCTAAACCTGGTTAAACAATTTTCAGAGAAGAGTCTCAGAAATTTAAAGATGAATTGGAAACTGTAATGCATTGTTATGATCCAACATGGGCAGATTTGAACCAATTAATGAGAAGTGTTCTGCCGCAACCACCTCATTGCACAGGCTACTTGGCCTACTCAAGACCCTGGAATTGGAGATCACTTAGCAGATGCCCAAAGACGCCTCCTTGAGGCTGTGCTTAAAATTTGCCCCAGGAAAACTGACTGGGCCAAAAATATATAACTGTAAACAAAATAAAGGAGAATCCCCAGCACACTACATGGACTGCTTGAAACTAGCATTTGAAAGACATTCTGGTATTGCAGAATTCAGAAATGCAGCTGAAACTGCCCCAGAAGCAGTTGTTTCTGCTTTTGTCCACGGACTTCTTTCTAAAGTCCAGGAACAGTTGTGCACAGTTGCTGTAGGTTGGCAGACTAAGCCACTTGCAGAACTAGTCACCATTGCAAATCATTGTACAACCTGCCAGGAAAAGAAAAAGGAATCCATGAAAACTAAGTTAATGTCATTGCAATTCCAGACTTTAGGCAGGGGCAGAAGCTGAAGTTTCCATCAAGGACAGTTCAGAGGCAGGGGACATGGTCGTGGGATGGGACGAGGAGGATTTCAGTCCCAAAATAATGACAGTTGTCATTATTGTGGCCAACCAGGACACTGGAAGGCTCAATGTCCTCACCAGCCTGGCCAGCTGGGGATGACGTTTAAACCTCCACCACCTCTTCTCACTCAATTCTCTGTCCCAAATCAGGGAGCCTCCTGTTAGGCCAGCCTGAGGAATAGTAACATCATCACAGCCCCGCTTCTCCCACTTAATCAAGATGATCCCTTTGTTTCCTGCGTAATAAACATCTCTACAAAATGTTTAGTAGACACGGGTGCAAGCTGCTCTACTCTTGGAGCTGAAGAATTTTCCACAATTCCCCTCTCCTCTGCTGTTGTAAATGCTGTGGGAATTTCAAATCAAATAGTTCCTCATCCTGTTTCCCAACCATTACATGTTTCTCTTGGTCCTGTTTCTGATCAACGTGCCTTTCTCCTTAGTCCTTGTTCTCCTGTTAATTTGTTAGGCAGAGATTTGCTTTGTAAACTCAACTGTACTATCTATTGTTCTCCTAATGGTGTTTATTTAGATGTCCCTTCTGATAATGAGATAGCAGTACTTGCTGCTTTAGCTAGCTCACCTCCTGAACCTGAGTCCCCTGATCTTTCTGTGTTGCAAGAAGAAATCATAAAAGCTGTCACTCCATTTCTCTGGTCCCAGCATGCTAATGAAGTAGAACAAATCCATACTGCCCAGCCTGTAAAAATTAGATTAAACCCAGCTAAGCCTTTACCCAAAGTTGCTCAATACCCTTTACGTCCAGAAGCTGAAGAAGGGCTACACCCTGTTATAACTGCCCTTTTAAAGCAAGGTATCATTGTCCCAACTAAGAGCCCTTGTAATACACCTATTCTTCCTGTTAAAAAAATCCTGGAAAGAATACCTATTGCTTTGTACAAGACCTCGTGTAGTAAATTCTGCAGTTTTACCTACTTTTCCTGTTGTACCAAATGCAGCTACTATCTTCCTAATGCTTGTTAACTTGTGTTCTGCATTTTTTCTACCCCTATACACCCTGATAGCCAGTTTCTCTTTGCATTTACCTATCAAGGACTTCAGTATACCTAGACGTGATTGCCCCAGGGTTATACTGAATCCCCTTCTCTTTTTTCTCAAATTCTGAAAAAGATCTAGATGACATAATATTTTAAGAAAATTCTGTGCTTGCGCAATATGTTGATGATTTGCTCTTGGCATCTACCTCCTTAAAGCCTGTAAAAGCAAAGAAGGCAGCACATCTCCCACGTTTGTAAATTTACAATTAGATTTTATTCAAATGCAGAAATGTTGTTCTTATGAATATGTTCTTACTCTTGTATGTATGTTTTCTGGATGGGTAGAAGCCTACCCATGTGCAAAAGCTGACACCGTAACTGTAAGAAAAAACTTGCTCAGAGACTTTATTCCAAGGTTTGGTATTCATTTATCCCTAAACTCTGATACAGGAACTCATTTTACTGGACAGATAATGAAAGAAGTCTGCAAAGTCCTGCAGATCCAACAGAACTTTCATTGCTTATACCATCTGCAGGCCTCAGGTCAAGTACAACGCCAAAATGGCATTCTGAAAAATAAACTGGCCAATAAACTCACCTAAAATGGCCAGATGCACTTCCCATAGCCCTTATGAGTATGAGATCTACTGCCAACCGAAAGACTGGGCTTAGCCCACATGAAATTCTAATGGGAAGACCCATGAGGCTCCCTGCCTTGCCACCTGTTGCTTCCCACTTTTGCAATATACATTAACTTGATGATACCATTCTAAACTATTGTAAAGCACTAATGACGTGTGTTAAGGTTTTTCATTCACAGGTACAGGCAGCTCTCCCCAAAGAACCAGGTGAGCCGTGCCATTCTATCCTGCCTGGAGATTGGGTCCATGTAAAAGTCCATCAACGGAAGTCATCACTGGAACCTTGCTGGAAAGACCCGTTCCAGGTACTCCTGACCACCAACACTGCAATAAAGTGTCAAGGACTCCAGACATGGATCCATGCTTCACACAATAAGAAAACATCAGCCCCATTAGACGTAGAGTCTCCACCATATTAATCTTGTAATCAGCCTCCACAGACTGGTAGTGAGCCTAGCGCCTGCCAGCAGGAGAGCTCAAGACCGGTAGTGAGCCAAGCGCCTACTGGCAAAGAGGATTTGCCACTACAGAATGAAGAGGATGTGCCCCAATGACACCACTATGCCCTTCGGGACAGGAAAAAGGCCTCTACCTAGTTCCTGGTTCCCGAGGTGGAGTTGGTTAGTCATGATTTGGATAGTTCTCAGTATTTCTTTTTGGGCCATCTTATATAAACTTGACTCATCAGTTATAAGAAACTCTGTAAACCAAACTACATTTCTGCACCGACAAAGAAGATCACTTCATGAAAATGTGTTCTTGTCTTTAGTTAATCAAATTGGAATAGATTTAAATGTCTCTTGTTATTGGATATGTAGTCATGTCCCTATCTATTCTACTGGAGGAATACCCATGATACCGGTACCCTTGAATGCAACTCAGATGTTAGCCCCTTACTATTCAAATTTTCATGGGAACGAAACCTGGCAGAATGTAAGTTGCAACCGGTCTGAATATGTACGATTAGCTTATGCCACCCCTGGAAAGTTCTGCTGAACATGGATCTAATATTGTAGTAGGAGTCAGTAAGTGCGAGGTAGAATTTAAAATAAATGGTGCTTGGTTTTCTAATAATTTCTAGATATCTAACTACTCCCCCGCAGGTCAATTTTCAGGCTATTATTCGCAATGGATGATGTCCCCACACTGTAATACAGGTGGATATACTGCATTAGCTGGTCACTATTTTGTATGTGGAAATAAGGCCTATAAAAATCTTCCCTCTGGTTGGAGAGGAACGTGCTATGTCTCTGCAGCATATCCTGCTTTTACTATGAGATCTCGTTTACCTAAAGGGAGAATTCGCAATGTTCATGGAATTACAGAAAATCAAAGATTTTGGGGTATAATGTTCCCCAGCTATGGCACAGGCTTAGCTATGTCCGAGATAAAGAAAGTTGCAGCATCTCTGGAAAAGATTTCTAATGCTACTGCTGATAGTTTTGATAAAATAAATACAGAAATGAAGGAAATAAAGCAAATGACATTGCAAAACCGACTTGCATTAGATTATATACTAGCCAGCAAAGGAGGAGTCTGTGCTTTAATAGGTAAAGAATGCTGTACTTATATTCCCGATAATTCAAAAGAAATCCAGGATTTAAGTAAACATATTGGAAAAGAAGCAGCTGCATTGCCTGAGTCAGATAACTGGCATTTGAATTCTTGATTTAGCTCTATTTTTAGTTCCTTAGGCTCTACTGTCATTCATAGTTTGTTGATATTGTTTGTTGTTTTTATTGGAGTATACCTAGTGTTAATGATAATACAATGTTGCTTAAGCCATGCTGCTAAGCCAATGAAGAATAGACCATCAACCAGAAATGAAGTATATAATATGTATGTTGAAATAGCAGGAAGTAAAGAGAAAGAAAAACTAGATGTTGAAAGGCTAATGGCTATAAATATCTAACTTCTAGAAAGAAAAAAAAATTAGGGAATGTAGAAGTAATTGGCTTACTTGACTAGAAAAACAGACAAAGACCAGACGTGCTGATACTGCTTAATTCAAATGTTCTGAGATAAGGAATCCGCATTTCTGCATTCCTTGGGTTATCTTGATATCTTGCCCTATGCATAGATAGTTTAAGTAAACGTTCTAAGTTCTGTGTAATTTACTATTGTTTTTCTTTCTCCAAGGTGTATTTTTTATCTCTTTCTCTGTCTTAAGTATAAATACGCTTGTAACCTTAGAGAGTCTGAGAAATCCTTTGAAACAGACAAGTGGTTGATTCCCCTTGCTGTATGGAATTCTCCCTGTGATCACAGTATAGCCTTAAATAAAGCAAAGCTGGCTCTGTCAGTTCTGATTCAACCACAACGCGAAGTTTGATTTCTTCCACAGTACCCACCTAATCATCTTGCAGTTAACCCCACTATCTTCCAATTTTCTCATGAGAACATCATGGGATACCAGATCAAAGACTTTTTGGAAGTCAAGGTATACAATATTCATCACTTCTCCCTTATCCAGTTGACAAGTGACCTGATTGTAAAAGGAGATGAGGTTGGAAAGACAAGATTTGCCTGCGATGAAGTTAAGCTGGCTCTTGTTCAGAAACCTACCATCTACAAGTGCATTGCACACAGACACTTTAATAATTTTTCCCAGGATTTTTCCTGGGATAGAAGTTAGGCTAATTGGCAGATAGTTACTCAGGTCCTCCCTCCTCCCTGTCTTCAAGATGGGCACAGCATTGGCCCTCTTCCAGTACTCAGGGACCTCTCCAGAGTGCCACAAATTTTGGAACAGTTTTGCAAGGGTGTCCATGATGACATCAGCCAGTTCCTTCAGCACCCTCAGATGGAGTTCATCCAGTTCTGCTGACTTAATATATGTCTACTTTCTTTAACTGATCGCACACCAGCTCCATGGCAACAGTAGGGAGTCATTTTTGCCCTGCTCATTCTGCACCTTATCCAGTATGACTTTCCTCATGACCCGGTGAAATACCGAAGCAAAGTAGCCATTCATTCTCCTGAGTGTCAGTAATCAGCTGTCCTGAGTTGTTAAGCAGTGGCCCCACACTCCCATTTTCTTTCCTTTTGTTCCCTACATACCTAAAGGAGGACTTTTTGTTGTCTTTGATTCCTGTTGCTAATCTAAATTCAGTTGCCACCTTAGCCTTTCTAATTTGTTCCCTACAAGTGCGGGCCATTGTTATATAGTCCCCCTTGGGGCCTGTCCCCAGCTTCCATTGTTTGTACGCTGCTTTATTTATTCTAAGGAGGACTGTGATTTTCCTGGTTAGCCAGGAGGGCTTCCCAGCCCTTCTGCTGCCCTCTCTGTGCAAATGAATGAACTTCCTTTGTACTTCAAGGATCATATCCTTACGGAGCAACCACTCTCCATGCACATCTTTTGCCTTTGAAGATATTTTACCTTTCTAAGCAGGGGGTCTCTTTCTCCCTATAATCTTAAACTCCCACAGACAGCATATGGTTTGAACCAAGATACAAACTAAGAATGGGGTTGTGACTAATTCTCTCATACCAGTGAGCCTACGATTTATCCTACTGACTACAGGGAGACCACTCTTAATACTCAAATGGATGTATATTTTTCACCCAGGATTCACAAATTAGTTACTGAGCTAGAAGTTTAAACACAAAACTACAAAGTTGCTACTACAAACAGCTCATAGTAGGAACACAGTGGTTTTTACATTACAGTAAAAAATATATGTCAGTATTTCACTTTAAAAGCACAAGATTAAACGAGTATTGGAGGTACTTAGTGAATCTATTTAGGGTATCTATTCTAGATGGCATGGATGTAATGATATAACCTATCCTGATTTTAAACTGCTACTACAACATCCATAGTCCATAGGCAGTAAAGAGGTAAATAATGTTATTGCATTGAAATTATGTTTAAAGCAAACCAAATTACATGCCCTTGCTTCTTCAGATATTTTTTTCCTCCTGAGCAGACTGCCAGACCATTTTAAGTGCCACATTAAATTTGGAGGAACTTGTTTAATAGAATATTCAGAAATCACCAGGAGGCAGAATCTGAAGTCTTCAGTCTTTTTTTTCCAGGCATAATAAAAAATCAAAGTAAAACAAAACAAAATACCCATTGACCTCAGTGAGAGACTGAGTTCTGTGAGCAAACCTGGAGTGAAAGTTCAGTACAGGCTTTGGAATCTGGTTCTAAAAATCTAGGGGGAAATAACAATGCATTTCTCAGCTTGATCTGAAATATACCAATGAAGGACTGTCACCCTAATTTATTCTACATTATGCCTGTTGAAAAGGATAAAATAATATTTAGGGGGAATGCAGAAAGCTACTCTGCCCTTGAGAAACTGTGATGGACATTCTCCCAGTCACTGGTTGGGTTTAAAGCAGCTAGGCCAAGGCTCTGTTCTTAGTCCCTAATTTTTTCCTGTATGTGTTAGAGTTCCCAGGAAGCCCATTAAGTTGTGGCTGGTCCCTGCACAGAGTTACAAAAGGTGTGGGCTCCTTTATATAGGCTTGGCAGTGCTTCACTTGCTAGCACCATGGCAAAAAGGAACTTGGGGGTCATGATTGACCACAAGATGAACATGAGCCATCAAAGTGATGTCATAGCTGATAAAGCAAACAAAACTCTGGGTTCTCAAGCAAATCTCAGTATGTCATCCTCCCACTGTACTTGGTCTTGGTGAGGCCACAGCTGAAGTACTGCGTCCAATTCTGGGCTCCACAATTGAAGAAGGATGTGCAGAAGCTTAAGAGGGGTCCAGAGGAGAGCCATGTGCATGATCAGAGGGCAAGAGAACAGGCCTTATGAAGAGAGGCTGAGAGCCATGGGACACTTCAGCCTGGAAAAGTACAGGCTCAGGGGTGACCTGGTGGCTGCCTATAAGTGTATATGCAGTGTGCATCAGGATCTGGGAGAATGCCTGTTCACCAGAGCACCCCAAGGGATGACAAGGTCCAACAGTCACAAACTCCTCCAATTCCATTTTAGACTTGACATAAGGAAGACTTCTTTACTGTCCAAACCCCAATGCCTAGAATAGACTCCCTCCAGATGTGGTATAAGCACCTACTCTGGACTCTTCTAAGAAACATTTGGATGCTTATCTTGCTGGGATACTTTGACCCTAGCAGACTTCCTGCCCCTGGGGTGATGATCCTCTGGGATCCCTTCCAGCCCTAATGTCTATGAAATATCTTCTCCATCTCTTACACATCATTAAAGAGGGATTGTTAGACACAGCCACGACCAGAAGTAAAACATTAGAAATGGCTGAGGTGAAAAGTGCAAGGCCCAGATTCTGAGCAGGAAAAGGGAGGAGATGAGCACAAGGAGCTTTCCCTATTAGGCGCAAGGTATGGCAACAATGCCACATATCAGACTTTTGATTCCTTAACAGCAGTAGGGTAGGTGTCTAAATACAGCCATGGCTGTAAAAAATACTATATTAGGTAAATGCTGATCAAAAAAAGCAGAAGAAGTCGAGAGTGTTCATCCCCTCAAAGGTCCATAGTTTTCATGTTATAAGGGTGACTTGTTTGGACTAGGCAAGTCAGTCAGCTGCTACTCTTCATCTCCTACCCTTTAGTCTTATGGACTCAGTATAAATAATTCTCTAAAAACATTGGCTCAGTGTGCAGTGGTGACGAAAAACCCCAAGAAAACATCAGGCTTCATCAAGAAGAGATTTGAAAACAAAGCAGAAAAAATAATGAAATTATTTTAATTATGTCTTTATATAAATCCATGGTGTGCCCACATCTTGAATACTGTGTGAAGTTTTGGTCTCTGTATCTTTAAAAGACTGTATTAGAAACAGAAAAGTTGCAGAGAAGGGCAACAAAGATGGTACTGGGTATGGAGCAGCTCCTGTACTAGAAGTGACTGAAAAAGCTAGGACTGTTCAATTTGGAAAGGAGAAGGCTGAGAGGTAATATTATAAAGATCTTTAAAATCATGAGGAGCATTGATAAAGTCAATGGGGAACTGATATTCAACAGGTCCCAGAATACAAGAACTGAGGGGCACCAATACAGATGAACAAAGGTGGTGTAGAAGTAATTGGCTTACTTGACTAGAAAAAACAGACAAAAACCAGGTGTGCTGATACTGCTTAATTCAAATGTTCTGAGATAAGGAATCCGCATTCCTTCATGCCTTGGGTTATCTTGATATCTTGCCCTGTGTATTCCTGCATGACTTGGGATAGCCCCATGCATAGATAGTTGTTTAAGTAAACTTTCTAAGTTTCTATGTAATTTACTATTGTTTTTCTTTCTCCAAGGTGTATTTTTTATCTCTTTCTCTGTCTTTAGTATAAATATGCTTGTAAACATAGAGAGTCTGAGAAATCCTTTGAAACAGACAGGTGGGTGATTCCCCTTGCTGTATGGAAGTCTCCCTGTGATCACAGTATAGCCTTAAATAAAGCAAAGCTGGCTCTGTCAGTTCTGATTCAACCACAACACAAAGTTTGATTTCTTCCACAGTGGTTTAAAATAAACAAGAGGAAGTACTTTGGTTTTTTGTTTTGTTTTGTTTACACAGCAGGTGCATCCACATGCAACATTAATGCACCTGAATAAACTTCAGTTTGGTTCACATCAGAGTTTATTGCTCCTGAGCGCCGTGCTTACATGTGCACCCTGGACCACAGCACATTGAGCCGGGGCAGAGCAGCCTGGGCTGGCAGGAGGCTCTGGGGGTCAGCCTGTCAGCCTAGAGCTGCTCCGGCCCAGCTCAACATGATGCAGAGGAGCTGGCTGGGATACAAGGGTGCTTCAGTTCAGGGCATACATACATGCATGCATGTAAAACTTATGCAGCGATGCTGAAACTTATGGCCCCATGGGCTGAATGAGCAATGCTAACTCAGTCTACAGGCCAGATCCAGTCTGCGGGTCTGATCCTATCATGCAGGGCCAGTGAGGCTGGGGCCCTATTCCACCATGCAAAGCTTGGGAATTTGTCCATGGAGGAGCAGTGGCAAGTACCATAATAATGACATAGCTCTACAGGCCAGATCTGATACTGATAAAAAAAAAATATTGAGGCACTCTTTTGCTGCTCTTGCAGCACACTAATATGCTATGGCCATCCCTTATAAATTACTGGATTAGACAAATTAATGGAAAACTAATTGATTGGGAGCTGTTAATTAGAACTGTCAGGGATGTATCCTCTAACATCCCTAAACCAATGATCATAGAATCATACAGAAGTGGGGCTGGAAGGGTCTCTAAAGGTCACCTAGCCCAACCCCCTCCCTGAGGCAGGATCATCCCTATCCAAACCATCTACACAAATCTAGTGTATAATGTCTTTGCAAAACTACATAGTCAACCCTGACACAACCAGAAGGCATAACATCCCAATCTGTCAGGGGTAAAGTAGGGGGGCCGCAGCAGTCACTGTCCTAGTCCTGCAAAGACTGTGAAAATATGCTCAAGAGATCCAAGAAAGAGGGGCATGTTCCTCACTACAGAAAAAAGCAAAAAAAAAATTTAAACAAAACAAAGCAAAAACAACAGAAAACCAAACCCCACAGTCCATACCAATCTAACCATGCGGAAAAATTCCTTCCTGACCCCAAACACTGCAATTGGTCTGACCCTCAGAGGATTTAAGTCCCAGAAGGTGCACAGCACACCCCAGTCAAAATCCGCAGTCTTGACTGCAGCCAATACCCAATGATTTTTTTTTTAATCTTTGAAGAAGGTTTTTTAAAAATCCTGATACTTCTAACAGAAGGGCAGGAAGGAGTTCCCAAAAAATCCTGATACTTGTAGCAACAGGACAGGAAGGAGTTCCCTCCCATTGATACCAGAGAGATTATGACAGAGGGAGGATTACATGACGTTGTTCATGTATATATGCACTGTTCACATACTCTCTCTCTTCTACTTGCCACTGTCATGAGGCTGGGCTGAACTACTGGTCTGACCCAGTATGGCACTGCATATATGCATATGTTCTCTTTCTCCGGAGTCTATTTCGACTGCTGCTCTGGTTGTCAGAGGACCACTGCCAGTGCCTTCCTCAAAATAGGAAACAAAACACACTGTTCATTTACCAATTTTACTTGAAATTAAAATGCATTGAAATGTTGTTCAATACCCAGATGCAAAGGACAGATCCTCAACTGGTGTAAAATATCTTCATTAACTTAATTGGGGGTTGGACTAGATGACCTCCTGAGGTCCCTTCCAACCCTAATTTTGATTCTAGAAAGAAAAGAGGGCAGTAATTTTATAATCGTCCCATGCTGCCTTTGTCTCTTCTTTCACTCCTTTGGAAATGCACTGGTTCATTAATGAGTACTTAATTAAGTCTGTCTTCCTCCCACACACTTATTCCTTCCTTCATTCTTCTTCCTAGATGCAGGTCACTATTCTGTCCTCCATAAACTTTCAAAATACGTCGACATGCCTTTCCCCTCCAAAAATATATGTTCAAGCTCCTGCTTATAATGAAGTTATTTCAGTCCAAAAAATGACATTTAATTTCATCAGCACCATAGGATTCAGTTTCTGAAATGTGAAATTTTCTACTTGTTCAGCAGACTTTAGCTTTTAATGCTTCCTTTAAGCTTATTCTTCATGGATGTGTGTAGGCCCTCTGTAAATACCAAAGCCATGCTAGATAAGGAAACGCTCAAGCTACAATGAATTAAGCTGTTAGCTGGAGCCTGTCTGTGGGGGCAAAGAGTTGGTTGAAGTGCTAGTGTGTAGAGAGGGCTTTTTTCTGATTATTCAGGCATTGTTTAATCTCCCGAAGAATCCTGATTATAAAACAAAAATAAGAACAGTATGTCTCTCTGTCTGTCTGTCTCTGCCTCGCACGCACACTGTATTAAATTATTTTCATGAAATAGAAAATAAGGAAGTACCTATTTATCTCAATGTTTGCATTAACTAACGCTTTCCTAATTTTCAGAAAGTCAGGAAATGCCAATACTGAGATTTTCATAGTATACCAAATTAGAAGTTAGGATTATTACCTATGTAGTTCATTGTATATTTTGCTATAGAGGAGATCAAATTCAAACCTATTGCAAGTAGAACCAGCTAGCTAGAAAATCCATATGTAACTGTCATGGGCTTAAGCAAGAGATGGATCAGGTTCTATGAGGATTAAATAGGTCCAATTGTAAGTCATAACTAGAGGCTCTAAGGGTGTATACAGCCATTCGCCACACCCAGTCTATGTTCATGTGGCTTACTTTAAGCTGCTTAAGCATGGATCAGGAGCAGTGTGTACAGCCATTTGCCACTCCTGGAAGCCACACAAAGTACCCAATCTAAGTAATTTGGCATGGGGGAGAGGCAGACAGGAACTGAGGGTGGGGAGTGGGGGGAGCAGTGCTACTGGGCTGCCCAGTCAGGACTGGATAGGTCAGGGTCTAAAAATAGCCTAGTCAGGGTCAGGGAGGAGGGTGTGAGAACAGCGTAGTCATGGAACTGGGACAAGTCACTGAGCTTTTCCAGCTCCTGGGCTATGCTGTGAATGCATGAATGCAGTAGTTCAGGAGATCAGGTTAACCCTTTCTTAGATCAGATTAACTAGATCTCAGTCTAAGTTAATGCTCCTCCTGAGCCAAACTAACTTAGATCAGATATGCCAGGTTTTAGATTATTTAAGCCTTCTGAATACTTGCACAATTGGGCATTTTGATCAGTCTAACCCTGGTTAGGTCAATCTAAATGTGGTGCCTGTATGTACTCTGACACCATGTCCAGACATGCAAGGGTGTACACTTGCAGTTGCAAAAATAGTAACAGCACAAATTTGTGCCACAGCTTTTTGCTGCAGTGCACACTCCTGCACGTGTGCTTTGGTGAGGGACAAATTGTCCTGTTTCAGGCAAACTGCCCTTGCCAGGCTCGTCCTGGCTTCCAGCATGCTAGACAAGCCATGGCACAATTGCAGGAGTAAAGATGCTCTGGCTAGCAGCCAGAGCATCTCCCTGGAGGACCAAGCTTCTGTGTCTTCTGGCATATGCTCCTATCATGTGTGCCATGCTGCTTTTTTCCCAGAGCAATATTTTTTTGCTCAAGGTATATCCCAGTAGCACATTTCCAGTGTGGATGTATGTTTTAATGTACCCCACATGTGGTTTGTGGCACTGCAAAGAGATTTGCGGCACCACAACTGCAAACTTCTGCATGTCTAGCCATGGTCTATAAGACTATAAAAGGACATAAAAGTCTGTTATACAGGCTTTATATTTATATACAGGATCAAGCAATAAAGCTCAATTATTTCTCTCTGCTGAAGATATGCCTCATAGTATATCTTATGCATAGTATAATCTTATGCATATGATGCTGGAACATCACACAGTTCCAAAGAACTTACCACTGATTTTGGTGCCGTACAATGCTGTATGTTCACTTGACTGGTTTATGAAATTCAGCGAGTACCTCAACAAACAGCATATCAGATTGTGAATGAGTTGTGTATTACTTTATCATATCAGAAATGCAAAGTTCAGTTATGTATGACTATTTAATAAATAACCTCGTAAAATTCATATGAAATATTTGCACATGCCATGCAGTTGAACTGGCTTCTACACTTATGTGCTACTTAAACTCCACTGATTTTTTTTTTCTCCACTGATGGCTTTGACTTTTGTGGGAGGAGAGGGGCAGGGAGGTTCAGAATTAGTTGTGTACATATTGCATGGGCCAAAGCATAACAGGGTTCATCTATACAAGATTCTTTACTGCATAATAGAGCTAATTACTGGGCACATCTACATGTGTATTAACGTGCTGTAGAAACTGCAAATTTAGTTTATTAACAGCTTAATAAAGGACGAACTAAAAGTGCAGTACCTAAAATTACTGTGCATTAGTGCCAGTGCATGGTTAATTAGTGACGCTTACTGTGCATTAGCCTAATAACACTGTGCAGTGGGTTGTTAACAGGGTTCATGCTCTGACACTGTACTGAGCAGTGTTATTAGGCCAATGCGCAGTAAGCATCTTGTGTAGATGCACCCACTGTGTAGTAAGCATCACCATCTACACATGTTGACCTTTACTGCACAGTAATTTCCTCTACTCAGCAGTTAATTTGCTACCTGCAAGTGAGCAATATGGCATGTGTAGATTGTTGACTGGAAGCAAATTTGCTCCCAGGCAGCCAGGCATTAGGGGGCAGGTTATTGCTCCCTGCCCCTGGGTGCCCCTGTTGCCAGGGTGGACTTCACCACAAATGTCTCCCTGCCCAGCAGCAGGGAGCTCCCAGCCCCCACTCCACAATTGCAGAGTGGAGGCTGGCAGCTTGTTCTCAGCCCCTGCTCTGATCATGGAGCTTGTTCCCCACCTATAACACTGATGACTGTAAATTTGGTTCATAAGCTTTTGCTTGCTTTAGCCTCAGTCTTCAATTTTCCCCCACAAGAAAGCAAGTGCCAGGGATATGTGCTACCGCTAGGTGATAATCATTCACAAACAGTAAATAAACGGAAAAATGGAGTTTTAGGAGCCCTGAAATTATTTGGTGAATACTTTCAGCTGAACAACAACAACAAAATTAAGGGCTAAGTTTCATTTAGACTTTTTTTAAATAAAGTTTTGTGTTTTTAAAATATGTAAATTTCTTATCTGGACATGTTTTAACTCAGATGCAACTGAAAAGGTATCAAAAAGGGTTAAATAGTCCAGGAACTAAACAAAACCTTTGATTTCAGCTCGAGGGGTGGGTTTTGGATTTATCTTAAATGAATTTTTGTGGGATTTTTCATTTCATTTCATAAAAAAAATAAATGAAATAAATTGTGTTTGAGTTTAATCCAAAGCATCTTTTTTACTTTTCAGATTGGCCAATGAACTGAAAATGTTATTATTCACTCTGTTCTCATTTGTACTATTTATGACCCATTTAACAATATATCAGGGACTAAGTGGGCTTGATGCAGTGCACAAGTTTTGTTTTAGCGCTCTACCCAGGGGTGAATTTCACCCATAAAGTAATATTTACTCATGTGTGAAGTCCCATGAAATGCAATACTACCACTGAATTATCAGGAATAATTACTTTTCACAGAGAGCATGGATTGCAGAACTTGACCTGCTACTACAGGGCCTGCACAAGGCCTAGAAATGAAGGCAGCTTCTGCACTGAAAAACTTCTTTCTTTAAACAACAATATAATTTTTTTTATTATCTTACTGACAGTAAATAATTCTCAATGCATGTGGGGGAGGTGGCTTTAATTATTATCCCTAGCTGTCTTTTTTCCTAGTTTTTTTCTTCCCCCTTGATAATGGTTTATTGCCACAGGTGAATCATGTCATTAGGATAGATGAGTCCCATATGTGTAATGGAATCTGTGGGATTTAGCAAATGGCCACTGAAACAGTCATGGCCTCAGGCAGCTTCATCAGCCCCAGCATCTCTCTAACACTTGAGGAGCATCATCAGATAATTCTGGTCTTGAATATCAATCATCACTAGTATACATATGAACCTTCAAACCATATTTTGAATCATCTTCCTTTTCTGAGTAGCCCAGCACACTTACTGTTGCATACAGTGTCTCAATGATTGCTATTAGCATAATTGTTTAAACGTTTACTGAGTTAAAGGGATATCTTATCTCTTAGGGGAATTCTTAGCTTGGCAAAACACTCTGCAGGGCAAGTTTGACCTACAAAGCAATAGAATAAAATATGCTGTGTTGAATAAAATATATGGATATGCATTTTAACTACACAAGTTATTTGTTGTTTTAATTTATGCTCAGAAGCAGTGGACTTCATGTCAACAAAATACGTTCCATCTCCAGCCTGCATAAGTTCCATCATTTGGTGTTAATGGCTTTACAAGGATACACAGTGTGGAGAAAGTGGGTGAAAAAATAAAGTTTTTAACTCCCCAGATATTCTGAACTATCAAATATTTAAGTTAGATGATCTGGTGTCTTCTTAAGATTAGTAAAATCTTAGGATATGTCTATACAGGCTTTGTGAAAATCCAAGACCCCCACTGATAAACAAGCCTCAGCCACTTGCTCCCACTGCTAATGCTGCATTCTGAAAAAATATGGGCATGTCCAGCACTGCTCTGATGAGCATATATAAGCCAGAGATCCCGAGAGCATCCCAAGGCATTTTCCTGCTTACAGAGATTCACCGCAGAGATTCCCTGGGGCACATTTCTGGAAGAGGGGAAAGCTGGGCAGGTGCTCCCAGGACTTGAGGGGCCCAATACCGCATGGGAATCCCCAAGACATGCAATACCAGGGCCCTTAAACCCTAGGAGAACATGTTGCTTATTGTTCTGCAAGATCAACAGGTAGAACAATGGATACCATGCATTTTGCCCAAGGAATGGATCATTGGACATTTTGGCACAATTGAGACCCTTCATTTGGTGATGTCTGTTTCCTCCTTAGTTCTCGCATTTGGTATGAAAATGAAATAGTATATACATAGTATGTATAATGGGGCTGCGTTACTAGAATGAGGCTTAGGGGCACAGATGACTTGGACATCCCCAGCACCCCTCCACACCATTGCCCATGGCCCTTCTACCACTTTTTGTTGTGCTTTCCCTAACTTGGCTTCCCTGAAACATGCACCTTACCAGACCATTAGGGAATGGGTTTGCCAGGCAAAAACACATGGCCAGGTCAGCTGGCCTGAAGATCGGGTAACTAGAGATGCCAAGGGAAATAAAAGGGAAGGGAAGAAGAGCAGCAAGACAGCATGGAGGTGAGAGGAGGAATTGCTGTGGCTCTTCCTAGGGAGGCTATGAGGAGACCCTAGGTGAACCTCTGAGGGAATGGGAAGCCAGAGGACCTACCGCATCATGGAGACTGAGCTATTAACAAAGGAGTCCTTTTTCTATTTACATTTATTTTAATTCCTGAACAAGCAGGACTAGGCATGGGCTTCTGGCACTAGCCAGAGATTTAAGTTCAAAGGGAGTTAAGAGTGTCCGAGGGCAAAGAACACGAGGACTAAGTGGCTTCACTGCTACACTGAAAGGATAACTCAGTACCATGGACCCAGAGCAGAACCCCACAGCACCTAGAATAAAAGTGGCCAGGAGGAGAGGTGCTTGTCCAAATACACATCCAAGAACATGCAAGCATTGCAGGTGTGTCCCAGAGCAGCCTACAACAACACATACACATACGCACAAAGATGAAGAAGTTAGGACCAGGAACAAAATGACTCTCCTTGTTGTTCATTTAAGAAAACCACACACACATAGTTTCATAGTTTCTAGGATCGGAAGGGACCTGAGCAGATCATCTAGTCCGACCCCGTTGCCATGGCAGGAAAGTCAAACGACCCCAGCAAGGTGTTCATCTAACCTCCTCTTAAACACCCCCAGGGTAGGAGCCTGCACCACTTCTCTTGGAAGCTGGTTCCAGACCCTAGCTGCCCTCACTGTGAAGTAGCGCCTCCTGATATCTAACTTAAACCTACCCTCTGCCAGCTTGTGATCGTTATTCCTGGTCACTCCTGGCGGTGCTCGGGGGAACAGTGACTCCCCCAGTGCCTGCTGATCCCCCCTGACTAGTTTATAACAGGCCACAAGATCCCCCCTCAGCCTTCTCTTTTCAGGTTCAGGTCCCACAGCCTCTCCTCATAGAGCCTGCCCTGCTGTCCCCTGATCATGCGAGTGGCCCTCCTCTGGACACTCTCCATGCCGTCCACATCCCTCCTGAAGTGTGGCGCCCAGAACTGGATGCAGTACTCCAACTGTGGCCTGACCAGTGCCACATAGAGAAGGAGGATCACCTCTTTGGACCTGCTCGAGATGCATCTGTGGATGCATGCCAAGGTGCGGTTGGCCTTCCTAACTGCCTCCCCACACTGCCGGCCCATGTTCATCTTGGAGTCAATGATGAACCCCAGATCCCTTTCCGCCTCCGTGCTGACAAGAGGGAGTTCCCTAACCTGTAGGTATGGTGCCAGCTGTTCCTCCCCAGGTGCATCACCTTGCACTTGTCTGTGTTGAAGCCCATCCTATTCTCATCCGCCCACCCTTGTAAGCTGTCTAGGTCTGATTGTAGCCTGTTGCATCCTTCCAGAGTGCCCACGTCCCCCCACATCTTAGTGTCATCAGCAAATTTGAACAGGGTGCTTTTTACCCCCTTGTCCAAATCACTGATGAAGATGTTGAACAGTGCGGGCCCAAGGACCGAGCCCTGCGGAACCCCACTGCCCACGTCCTTCCAGGTTGAGAAGGACCCATCCACTACCACACTCTGGGTGGGGCCCACCAGCCAAGTGGCAACCCATTTGACTGTGTGAGTGTCTACACCACAGCCCCCCAGTTTCTTAATGAGAACAGGGTGAGAGACAGTGTCAAAAGCCTTTCGGAAGTCCAGGAAGACTATGTCCACTGCTACCCCTGCATCTAATGCTCTGGTGATGTGATCGTAAAAGGCCACCAGGTTGGTCTGACAGGCCCTGCCACTGACGAACCCCTGTTGGTTGCCCCTAAGCATGCAGTCCCCTGCTGGCCCCTCCTGCATGTGTGCCAGCATAATTTTCTCAAACAGCTTGCCTAGGATCAAGGTAAGACTAACCGGCCTATAGTTTCCCGGGTCCTCCTTCCTCCCTTTTTTGAAGATGGGGACCACGTTGGCCCTCTTTCAGTCCTCCAGTACCTCACCAGAGCACCATGAGTGCTCGTAAAGTTGTGCCAGGGGACTTGCAATGACCTCGGCCAGTTCCTTTAGAACTCTAGGGTGGAGATCATCCGGGCTGGCTGACTTGAATATGTCCAACCTCTCTAGAAGCTCCCTAACTAAATCCTCGCTAACCCATGGCCCAGGTGTGCCTCCCCCATGGCCTGAGGGGGGCCCAGCAGGGAGGTGGCTATTCTGGTCCCTACTTAGGAAGACGGAGGCAAAGAAATCTTTAAACATGTTAGCTTTGCCGTCTGGTGTGACGAACAAGTTTCCCATGGCAAGGGCCCCACATTACCCGGGACCTTCTTTTTACCCCCTACATATTTAAAAAAGGACTTCTTATTGTCCTTAATCTGGGAAGCTAGTCCCAGTTCCATCTCTGCCTTGGCCTTCCTAACTACCCCCCTACATCCCCGAGCAACTACAGAATAGTCCTCCCTGGTGATGACCCCTTCTTTCCATTGGGTGTAAGCCTCCTTTTTAGCAAGGAGACATTCCCGGATGCTTTTGGTGAGCCACGGAGGCTTGTGTGCTCTCCTGCTCCCTTTGATCCTTGTTGGGATTACCTTCCTTTGGGCTTGGAGGATCATCTCCTTAAGAAGCAACCACTCTCCTTGGACACCTGGCTCCCCTCCCCTCCGGGACCTCAGGGCTTCTCCAACTATCCTCCTTAGCTCGTTGAAGTCTGCCCTCCTAAAATCTAGGGCCATTGCCTTACTGCATGCCTTTGCCACCTTGCGCTGGATGGTGAATTCCAGCAGGCGATGATTGCTGTTGCCCAGGTGGTCGAGCACATGCAGCCCCTCACCAGGTCATCACCAGTGGCCAGCACTAGGTCCAACAAGGCGTCTCCCCTGGTGGGGCTGTGCACCTCCTGGGTTAGGTGGAGGTCCTGCACTCTGGCCAAGAACCTATGTGAGCGTTCAGACCAGCAGATGTCCAGGAAATTCAGGTCCCCCATGACTACCACATCCTTAGCCTTCACTACTTCTGTGATCTGTCCCAAGAATTCCTGGTCAAGCTCTTCTCCCTGTTTGGGAGGTCTGTAGTAGATTCCCACCGTTAAGTCCCTTTCCCCTTGACTGCCTTCTACTCTAACCCAAAGCACTTCAGAGTGCCCCTCTCCTGACTCCTTGCTAATTAACGAGGATGTGTATTCCTCCTTAATATAGAGCGCCAAGCCCCCACCTCTCTTTCCTATCCTGTCCCTCCTGTACAGCCTATAGCCCTTGACATTCACCGCCCAATCTTGCGTTGCATCCCACCACATTTTCATAATTCCCACTATGTCTGGGCTGGTCTCAGCCAGCAGGAGGATGAGTTCCTCCTGCTTGTTGCCCATACTACGAGCATTTGTGTAGAGGCATTTGAGGCCTCCTGTGGGTGTGTGTACTGACCCCCTTATCCCAGTGTTACCCTGGCCCCTATCTCTTACCTGTTTATTCGCTTCGCTTGTTGGTCTGGGCTGGGCTGTAGTTGTGGGTGCTGTTTGGTCTGGCAGTCTGTTGTTTCCTCCGCCCCCATCTTCCCCTTCCCCCGATGAGCCTAGTTTAAAGCCCACTGGACAAGGTCCGCCAACCTAGAAGAGAACACATGCTTACCTTTAGGGGAAAGGTAGAGCCCATCCCATCCCAGCATGTCTGTCGTCGTGATGTGCCGGTCATGGCTGAGGAAGCCAAAGCCCTCCTCGAAGTACCATTCCTGTAGCAGCCAATTGGTCTCCACGATGCACGTTTCATGCCGTCTGCCTCGTCCACTCACTGGCAAGATAGAAGAGAAAACCACCTGTGCGCCCATCTCCTTCAGCATGCACCCCAGAGCGCGGTAGTCCTCCATCAGGCGATCAGGGCTCCTCCTGGCCGCATCGTTAGTACCCACATGGACTATAGGGTAATAATCGGTGCGCTGGATTACAGTCTGGAGCATCCCTTTCACGTCCTGAATCCTCGCTCCAGGTAGGCAGTATACCTCGTGTACCGAGGGGTCCCCGTGACAGATGGGACCCTCCATACCTCTCAGGATGGAGTCACCAATGACAATCACGCGATGCTTCTTCCTCCTGGCCTTCTTGCCTCCTTCAGCTTGCACGGGACGCGGTGAGCGTGGAGTTGCCTCTTCCCCGGTTTCGTCCTCCCCTTCCTCCTCCTCCAGGGCTGCCAGGGCTTTGTACCTGTTCTCCAGCTGGACTTTTGGAACTGGTGCTTCCGCATCTCGAGCAGCCCTGGCACGGGAGGTGACCATCTGCCACTTAGCAGTGGAGGGCTCATCTTGAGGTGCATCCTCCTTGGTCATACAACCCTGCAGGGAAAGAAAATAGCTGTCAATTTCTTCCTCTGCCTCCCTGATTCCCCTCAGCCTGCTAACGTCCTCCTGGAGCTCCCTCACGCACACC
Organism: Crocodylus siamensis; assembly: GCF_052110815.1. Taxonomy (NCBI): domain Eukaryota; kingdom Metazoa; phylum Chordata; order Crocodylia; family Crocodylidae; genus Crocodylus; species Crocodylus siamensis. Next base: position 112,637,275 of record NC_143399.1, read on the forward strand.
TCCAGGGCCCTAAGGCGGGCGCCTGCAGGACAGGTGTGGGGGTCCCCAGTCCCTGCCCCCCCAGGCCTTGCTGGGCAGCTCCCTCAGGCCAGGGGGTTGGGGGACACCAGCCCCCCCGCGGGCTCTGTCTGGGTGGAGGCCTCAGACAAGCCCCGGGAAGGCTGCGCCCCCCGGGCAGGGGCCCTGGCAGCACTCCGTGTCGACACCATCGTAGGAGTCGCTGAATTTCTAGCTGAGTTCGGTCCTCTGGCCTGTGTTAACACGAGTCAGCCTCTGGGTCCCTCCTGCTCCCCCTCCGGTGCGAACACCGGTGCAAACCCTGGTGCGCTCTTACAGACCGCGCCTGTGCACGGTCTGTTCGCGTGGCTCCCTACCAGCTCAGCTAAGAGGGATCCGGGGGGCTTCCCCTCCGGATCCGGCTCAGCTGCGTCAGTCCCTCTGCCCCACTTACCTTAGGGGGATCAGCTGCTGCTGCTCTGTTTGCTTCTGCTGCTCTCGCCTATACACATACACTCTCTCAAATCAGGATGTAAAGTTGCCAGCAACCATTCATTTCTGCCTAGTTTTTCAGTGTTAGAAACTCAGAGAGGGCCTGAAGGTTGAACACAATGGGTGCCTGTAGATGTGTGGAGACCTGCTCCAGTGTGCATCAGAGTACACTCAATTAATTGAGACTGGTGATGCATGCTAATTAGCATGCTCCAGCAGCCTCCATGTCTTATGTATTCAGCATCCCTATGCTTCAAATGGGTGGTGGGGTTACTTTAATTGATTGAACTTTAGGTAAAGCACCCTGCCACCATTTTGAAGCATTTGATGCTAAACACATGAGATGCTGTGGGCACTTTAATTAGAACAACTTTTGGAGCCACTCTTAATTAAAGCACCCTGTGGCAGAAGGCCACCTCTGTTTCTCCCCCAAAACTCTGCTCTATGACAATTTGGTTATCTCTTTAGGCAACCTGAGCTGGATATATTGCTGAGGGAGGGGGGAAACCTGCTCCCTCTGCCTATGTGCCTAGCATCACATACCTGGGTGAGGAGCTTGGTCTCCCTGGTGGGCTAGAGACTGCCAGTCTGCCCAGAAACCACTGATGCATTTCAAATTGGTTGACTAACAGCCAGCAGGTGCTGGCATCTATTGGACCAGGTAAATGAAGTCATAAGAGCTATGCAAGTTAAGGACTGCCCAGGAGTGGGGGGCAGCAGCCATGAGAAAAACTTAGACAGAGAGAAGACTTGGATCATCTGAAACTTCCTCTCTCTCTCAAAATTGTGATCAAGGAACTACCTGCCTCTGTAAGATACTTGTGAGTAAGCTACCTGAGATCCAATTATATATATATATATATATAGGTTGCAGTAACTCAGATGCATGATCAAAGGCTACTCCAGCCACCCTGTTTTCTCTATGGGATTGCTCTGATTCTACTCAACTCTGTAGCCTAATCCAACCCTACTCCTTGTAACCAATAAAGTTCTCCTTTGTAACTAGAATGGAAGACTGATTGGGAGTGGGTCTACATTATGCCTTGGGGTCCCCTTGGTTCGGCTGACTAAGGGAGACCACTACTTGTGCTTCCAACTGAGGGAAGCACCCCCAAGTTCTTCAAGTGAGTCAAGTACCTTTGAGACCTACTAGGCCTGTGTTTCCCAGGGGACATCGTGGTAGAATTGAACCCATCCCTGGGTGGTGGCAGCTCTAACCCCCATGCTAGCGGGTGTGCTCCAGGAAGGGGGTTGGCCAGATGTGAGGTGCTCCCAGGAAAGCACTCAGAGCCTGGAAGGCAGTCAGGCACAGAGAGGTGGGTGGCTCAGTGCAGGAGCACCCCCTACTGGTCCGCCACACACCCCACCCTTACAGTATGTGTAAAGATGCCTAATACTTCTAGTGCTTCTTGTGTCAGATAAGGCATGCTTATGCTCCACTGATACAATGATATGTTGTTTTAGGGCTCTCATACCAAGGAAGGAAACTCATTTTCATTAACAAGAGTTATCCACATTGCCAAAGTCTACACCTTGGGTAGAGCAGATACCACAAGTCTGATGATCTCCATTCCTCACAGATGGGCAGGAATCAACAGGAAAAGTTGGGGAAATGCATTAAAAAGGCTATTTGTTTGCTTTCCCCTCTAGAGAAAAGGGGAAATACCAGCTTGCAACTCTCAGACATAGTCTTGTTCTTGCTGCTCTCCTAAAACTATGTGCTTCCTTTTACCTGACATGGATTGTAAAAGCACAAAGCATTTTTTTATGCATTAGATATTCACCGTGCATTTTGAATTAAGCATCACAACGGGCCTGTGAGGCAAATACTATTACTCCTATTTTCTCTTGGTAAAAAGAGTGGTTACCTCTTTGCTACAAGGTCCCTTAATATTTTTTCCCACCTAGCCATGCCAATGAAACCCTCAAAAATTATCCCTTAGCATCCTAAACAAACATCTCATTGTAACATTATGTGTACAAATGTTCGCTGCACCTGGTCTATGATCATGAGGCTTACCTAAAGCTGGGTGACTATGGGTTGGGAACAGTATGTACAGGCATTCACAAATCCTGGGAGCCTCACCAGGAACCTAGTGGGTGGGGAGGAGGTGTGGGCAGGTTGGTGAAAGCTAGCAAGTATTCAGGCAGGTTGTCCACCTTGGGACTCAAACCAGCCTAGTCAGGGTATGGGGGCTAGGAATAATGCAGTCCCAGGGCTGGGATGAGTGATTGGGATGTCTTGGCCCCAGGGCTGGACTCCCAATGTGTGCAGATATTCACTGGATTAACCCATTCTGATCTAAGTTAGTTTACCTGAAGAGGTAAACTAACTTAGATCAGACTTGCCATTTTTGGCCCAATTTTAAAGTCTACATAGATGGGCATTTAAATTGGCCTAACCATAGTTGAGTCAATTTAAATGTAACATTTGCACATACCCTTAGGGACCACAACAACTAGAAAGCCTAGATATTCACCATAGGGGGCTAGCACCTTCATGTGGAACAAGCAGAAAACATTGCAATGAATGGAGATTGTATTCAGTGTCTTCCTGTGTATGTTTTTTAGATACTTCATGAGAGAAGCAGTTGAGTCAACTGTATACCATATTTATAAGCGTAGCCATCACTCCGCACTTCCTAGTTTTCTAATTATTCAGATTTATTATAACTCTAACATTCTAAAATAGCTAATATGCACTTAAATCACTCCTGTGTAGGTAAGCAGGCTGTAGAGATTCCCTTAGATGAGCATAAATCAAGCACCATGTTTGCTCTGTATGGAATGATTTAGTAGACCAAATGCTAAGGCAATACTTAAACAAAATGCCCTGTTTTCAGGCACCAATTTTTCATACCATGCTACAGAGAAGATGTGTGGGCAGCAAAATGATTACATTAACAAACTTCCCACAGATATTTTACTATGTTACTGGTTAGTAAATACTGATGATTCATTCTTACTACAAGCAAACATATAAGTAGGTATGTGTATTATATAAGCTTCTACATATCTAAGCTCTTCTTTTGAATAACTTTATACTTCAAGAAATGCTTCTCTGAAAAGCTAGGTGCCCACATCGGACACCAGTTGGATATACTAGTAGGTAGCCTAACAAATCCTGGGAGCCTCACCAGGAACCTAGTGGGTGGGGAGGAGGTGTGGGCAGGTTGGTTAATTAGCATCTATTGCCTCATTCATATCACAGGATATTGTATAATTTCCCCCCCTTCTACATGTGAAAAGTAATGGATAGAACAGCACAGGCCAGCCAACAGCTCTATTTGACTTCTAATATTAAATATGGGTGCTGCAACAGGACCCATGCCTCAGTAGTGCTTATTAGCACTGGATTTATGACCCAATCCTGATACCTTGTTCCAGGTGGACCCTCAGACTGACCACAACTTCTTCCATTCAATAATAGACAATTTTTTGATACATAGTGATAGTTGATAAGAGTAATACAGGCAAAGCAAACAAAATACTCCACCCCGCAGTTCTACTTATTTACCTAAGGGTTTTACAGAGGGATAGTATGTAAGCGCCATACTCTGGTTCTCTCTCAAATGTCAGCAGTCTTGGAAGTTAGGTTGAGGGCCAAGGCCTACCCACCCCCAACAGGGTGGGTGAGATGGGATCATGGTGTACCCTCTAGATCCCCTCTTTTGAATTCTTTCTCCTGAAGACTTTTCGTTTCTGGGCATCATTAATTGGTTTCCCTGTGGTCGTCATACTATCCAAGTTCTGTTCTGTCAGCATAATTTTTTGTTCCCACAAACTCATCACATGGATTCATCTGAATTTGGTCATTTACCAGTACCTTAGTTTGGGCACTGGAAATCCCAGCAACTTTGTAGCTGGTCACTGTGACCTCATGCTAATTTTGCAGGTCCCTTATCTTTGTTATAGAACACTGTATGTTTTCAGTTTTCTGGGATGTATGTGCCTCTTTGTCCATTAGCCTCAGAGCAATGTCTAAAAGACTGAGAATATGAAATTGTGTCACAAACAGACTTTTAGAAAACAATTAACCCTTGCCATTCCCCTGGGCCACTGTTTTAATGCAATATCTACTCTACCTATATGCAAATTCCTAAAACCAAATCTCAAGATATCATTTTTCTAGCCATGAATGCTGTGACACTTGCCAGTGGATACACAGCTTTCGCTCACTCCAACCCCTCAGGGTGCCTTTCCATGTTATCTTTCCTGCCATATCTTGATGTTGTTCAAAAGATTTTGGGAAGTTGCCCCAAGGGTCCAGATGGGGTCCAGTCCACAGAAAACTTGCTGCTCAGACAATCAGTTGTAACCCTTCTGACCTATTGGTACCTTAGGACACCGAGTTCTTTATGGGCTGCTTTTGTAGCCTTCATCTGCCCCTATAGCCATGCCCAGGCCTCACAATGGTATATGATATCACTTCAGAGGGGCCATCCAGACCCACCACAATGCTTGGCCCTATCAGGCCTCAAAAACCTTTCTTAGTACTTTGGCCTTCCTAGCTTTTCTCTGACTGCACCCCTGTCCCCCAGTCTAGGTCCACAACTTGTCTTCTAGGCCCCCTGACCCTGGTCTAGCTCTGTCTTGGGCTCTGAGGCCCCAACCATGGACTAGCATTTTTCGTTCCAGCCCCTGGGATCCCCTGCTCTCTGGGTACACTCTAGCCCCCTTGAGCTCTTACCTCTCCACTCTCAGGGTATTTTGATGCCAGCCAGTATGTCTCCTGCAATCCTTCTGTCCTGAGAGCTCTGTTCCCTGCAATGCAGCAGATCTGAACTAACTGCCTTCCTCCAGGAGCTAGGCTTATATGACCTAGAGCCCTGATCCTATGGAACAGCCTTTATCCTATGAATTCTTGGAAATCTGCCTTTCTCCTCTAACTTATTCCTGTGCAGCTAGCCTTGGCCCAGCTGTTTGCCTACCTACATAGTCATGCTAGTCTGCTTTCCTTCCCCCTTTTAGTAACAGGGGCCTTTGGCTCCCTGTTACAAGTGCCCTAAATATTTCATCCACCAAAAAGTAATTACCAGATCTGCTACCAACATGTATTCTAATGTGATATAAGCTTGGGGTTCTGACTTCAGGACACTTCCCAAACATTAACTTCCCAAACATATCATAGCACTAGGAAATCTGAAATGCCAGAGGGCCAGTGGGAATGCACTGTTCAGCCAGGACTGTCTGTTTGACAAAACTGCAAGCTGCCCCAGCTAGTCAAGTTACATTACCTCCCATTTAGGAAGTAGCCTTTCCAGGGCAGTGCAGCAGACCTTGCTTTTGACACTGAGTCTTGTGTAACAAAGACAGTGTAAAGGAAGCAAAGTTCAGATTCCCTAAATTTCTGATCAGAAGTCAGCATTCTTCCTATATACTTTCTTGTGGAAGATTCCAGTGGAACCCTTCAGTATTCCTCCTACAGGTCTGCCCACTTGCTACCTAATTAACACCCTGAAGAGCAGTACTGCTTTTAACTTCAGACCAGTAGCATAGTGGTGGAGGGCGAGGTAGAAGGAGCATGGAAGCAAGGGACATGACAGCGGCAGCACTTTCAGGCACTGCCTTTGGGAGGGGTGTGGCCACTATCACCAACAGATTTACCCTGTTTCAGACCAAAGTAATAACCATTTTTAGCAGAGTTATATCCGTGGTCATTGGGCTGTCAGCAATTCATTGATTCAAGAACGATCTCTACCATCGCTTATTTATATATCTTGAGGTGACTTGAGTCCAAACCTTGAGCTACAGATCTGTCTGCAGAAGTAGCATGTCTCTTCTCAGGGGAAAGTAGGCTGCAGGCTGGGATTTCCCTCCTTTTCCTCCCTCCATTCTTTTCTCTGCTTCAAATGCAAGATACTTTACCTCCAAATGGACTGCCACTCGGTTGGGCTTGCAGTGCCATTGGAGTTAGTTGGCTGTCAGATCCTCCCAAATCTTGATGTCGACATTTATTTTCTTGAGGTATGCTTTTAACATGTCCTTGTAGCATTTCCCTTGGCCACTGAAAGATCTCAGGCCATAACTAAGCTGGGAGCAGAGCACTTGTTTTGGGAGTTGGGAGTCAGGCATCCATATACAATGTCCGATTCAGTGAAGTTGGTGCGTGAGGATCATTGGCTCAATGCTGGTAACATGGGCTTCAGCAAGGCATTTGTGAAGCGATCTTTCCATTTCATGTGGAGGATTTTTTGGATGCATCCTTGGTGATACCTTTCCAGGCTCTTGCGAGGCCAACAGTAGGTCACCCACATTTCATATCCATGGACAAGATTGGGGATAACTGCACTGAAGACCTAGATCTTGGTATCTTTCTAGAAAGCACAATGAGTAAAGATAAGCCCAAGCAGTTTCCCAAAGGAGGCACTTGCACCCTAGATTCTGTGTTGGATGTCCTCATCAATGTTCACTTTGAGAGAGGTGGCTACTGAGGTAGAGGAAGTGCTCAACTATCTCCAAGGTCTTTGCTTCAGTAGGAAATGGAGGAGGGTCACATTCATGGCCTGGGGCAGGCTGATAGAGCACTTCAGTCTTCTCAAAGTCGCAAGAATGATCTTGTCCTCCTTGCATGTATTAGTTGATACATGTTCAAGGTAGGAGTAGAATTGTACTTTGACATAATTGTCAGTGTTCAGCATTGGGGTTCACTCACTGATGATGGTGCTGTTCTGGTTGTTGTTGAGCTTAAGATGGAGAGTCATAAGACGTTCATTAATGCCCACAGTTATCTCTGTAAGTTGACTGATGAAATGATGGCAAACTCAGTGGTGTGAATGCATCTGTCCTGCCTCAACCCTCAATTGACCTTTATTCAGTCACCTTGTCTCACTCAGAGCTTTCATGTCAATGTTGTATCTCATTAGTTCCCTAGAGATGACGGCAGTTCTTCTGTCTGGTCATTCACTATCTTGGTTATCCATCAAGGTGTGAACAGTCCAAGTTGCAAAACTATAACTGACTTCTTATGATGTTTCTGACTGCAGAGAAAATGATCTCACTGGACATAGTTATCCAACCAAGACATGATAAGAAAGACTAGGTTTAGGGCCCCTTTTCTAGCCCTTTTTTCATGCAGGGTAAGAATAGGGAATCCTGAATAGGATTACTGGGTCACAGTAGTAGCTGGAAATGTACTCCTATCTCAATGTAAGTGCAAGATGGCTATCAGGCTACTGCCACCTGCAGACAGATTTATGACTGGAGACTCCAGGATTCACTAGTCCTCTTTCTGTTGCCACTGGCCCATCACTGCAGGGCTTTTGGCATTTGGTACAGCAGAGTGTGTTGTTTTCTGTGTCAGAAGCCTGCCCATAACTTTGTTTAATATAACATGCTGTTTCCATGCTGGTGTATGGAAACAGCAACCACACAATCTTTACAAGGTGGAGATCTGGCAAGAGAGAACCCTAAATGACAGGAGACCTCCATCTTGCTGCAGCCTTCTTCCATCTTTACAGCCATTGGGATCCTGACATCTTCCTCCTCCTGAACTATCACCCCCTCCATCACACTCTCTAATGTCTCTGAATACTCTAAGAAAAAGGTGTGGTTTTAATCATGTTTGCTAACACATAGTAAAATCCTTTTGATGATATGTTCATTTTAGCAGTTATTTTGTCAAGCTTGACCTCAGGCTTGCCCTTCAAGGAGGCAGGTAATGCATACAAATTACTTTTGTATATAACCTAGGATGCTAGAACATTATGACGATGACAGCAAAACCTTAGCTCCTGATATGCTAATGCTGTGAAGAGGGTACATATATTCCCTGGGCAAGGGCTTCTTAATGTTACTCAACAGTAACCCTAACAGAGAAAGAAAGGGTGGGGCTGGATGAATCACCAGGAAATCTGGTCCACTCTTCATTATCTGTAAGGATGGTGACTGAGATGCCACCTCAGACATGGGAGCCATAAATCAAAGTTAATGCAGGGCAGAAAATTTGCAGTGCTTCCAGAAGGCATTTCCTAAGTAACACTGGGGATGGTTAGGAATATTTTCCTAAGGCTTGATTTGATAACTGCTGAAATCAGTAGAACAACAACTGATTTCAGCAGGGTATGATTGGTCTCAGTCACTGGGCTAAGAACAGTTTTTTCTCACAGCAGTTTCTAAAACAATGCAAGTAAAAATATTTATGCTAGTTATAAAAATACATTTTATGTATACTACTCACCATTCTGTAACTTCTTGTTGATAGATACCTTTTCACTAGGACCCAGATTGAAAAGCACAAGGCCTCAAACTGATTTTGAAACTATTTTCATGACATCTGCATGACATGCATCAGAAATCAGTACATACTACTCCACTGTAAACGGGTGGAATTTTAAACTACAGCTACATTAAGAAAAATATTGTGACAATGGCTAATCCAGTGCAACAATCAACACTGATTTAAATACCGTTTTATGTAAAATTATGCCAATTATAAAACAAATATTAAAAAAATTGCTAACATTACTAAACTATGGGTCTGCGAATTCAGAAAATATGCATAAGCAGGTTTCAAACTGCAATTAAATAGTCAGAATGTGTAAGCAAGATATGTAATTGAATGTAAAGTAACTGATTCTAGAATTGTAGCATATTGGCCTTGTGTTATTTCTCTCTGGGCTTACATATATGAGACGTTTACTGTGTGAAGCTGCTTAATTAGCTCTGTAGTAAAGTTTCAGCGTCTACACATGAGTCTCTATTAGGCTACTGTAAACTAATAAACACTGCCATAGCTTAGTACTTGTAAACACAAGTGCTTTCCTGCAGCAGTGTTATTCAGTGTGCCACAATGCATGTGTAGATGCTGATAGGACTGAGGATGCTTCAGTGTGGGGGCTGCATGCCAGCCTCTCTCCAGCACGTTGAGCCAGGTCAGAGCATCCATGGCCCAGCAGACTGACTCCCACGGCCTTCTGACAGCTGGGGGTATTCTGATTCAGCTTGGTTGCCACAGTCCTGAGCCCATGTAAATGCTGCACCCAGGAGCAATAATCTTTGGCACAGACTGCCTTAATAGCATGTGCAGAAGCACCCACAGAGTAGCAACTTCAGGGCTTGACCTGATTCAGCAAAGCACAAAAGTGTATGCCTCATTCTCTCTTAGTTCCATGAAAGTCAAGAGATTTCTCAGGTGTTTAAGTGCTTTTGTTGAATCAGGCCCAAAGGTTCACCATATTGAAAGATTAGGGTCCATCCATACTGTGTTTCTGCTGATCTCATGACCTCTAAGGAGGAAAATCCCTGCTCACTTGTTTCTGCTCAGCATGCGACTAAGGTTGAAGAATTAGGTCATGTCCATAAAACATCTTTCTGCTGAGATCAGGACCATTGCCAAGGAAATAAGTCTTACCCAATGACAGCTCCTCAGCGAATGACCAAGCCTGCAAATTAGGCTGTGTAAACAGCTTGGACCTTCAGGGCCACTCACTTCTGCTGCCTAATTTGCAGGCATTGTCATGGGCTTCTCTAAGTGTTTGTAAATGGGTAGTTCATTTCTGTGATGGTTTTAGGCTCAGCAGGGAAGTGGTATAATTATAACATTCCAGGGTAGGGCTATTTCTGAATAAGCTCAATTGTTTATAATTAATCTAGAACTTTGTTTAGTCTCTTAGACTGGGAACAGACGTTGCACACAAACTGGTTTAAGTGATCATGAATTGGTTTAAACCTGTAATAGAAGAGATATTCAGTGCACATAAACCAGTATGAGAATGGCTGGCTGAAATCGATTTGAGGTAAACCTGGCTGAACGTATTATCAGATTTAACTGATTTGGATCAAACCCATTTATACGGTGTCTGTCCCAGACCCTCTGCTGGTTTAAGTTAAAACAGAGTCCCCCAGCATCCCAGCATGCTCTCTGGGCCAGGCAGGGCTCTTTGCTCCACAGTGGGGCTGGCCCCTCCCCTCTGCTCCCTGGCTGCAGCTCCAGCAGAGACTTGCAGGCACAGTAGGGTCTGCTGGCTTCCCTGTATCCTGCTCCCCCTTCCCCCTCACCAGGTGCTGCTTAAGCAGGGATCACTTCTTCCTCTCTGCCACAGCATACCCAGCATTTCGTATGCTAGCTAATGCTGTGTAAGGCCCTGGCAGAGACTGCTTGGCTTCCCCCTGCCCTCCCCCTTCCCACCTTGCTGCTCAAGCAGGAAATCCCACCTCCCTCCCTCCCATCTCCCACAGAACGGACCCCAGCCCCACAGACCCTAGGCATAAAAATGCTAGCTAATACCAAGGGGTGTCTATGTGTGTGCGTGTCTCTCCAATTTTACTGGGGCAGGCAGACGGAACAATAACTGCTTAGGGCTGTTTAGAGCTAATCAATAGGTCAGCAGGTAAGCTATTTAAGTTTGACGTAATGGAGAAAGGCCATTGTTTGGCTAATTGGGAGATAAAGACTGTTATCACTATCAGCCTCCAGGTGGCTTGCTTGCCTGTCAGTTTGCTGCAGACAAAAGCAGGGAGGGAGATTGAAAATCTCTGTATCATCAACAGATGCATGCACTGCACATCCCCCTCCCTCCCTTGCCTCAAAGTGCTAGTCCAGGGCTGGGGTCTGGCAACACTCCCACCCTTTGAGCAGCCAGTGGGGAAAAGCCTGCGACCACGCAGGTAAACTCCCCTAATGAGAGAGTCCTGCAGGGGCCTGGTGACGCCTCCCCTCAGCTCAGCTCCATGTAGAAGGGAAGGGAGAGCTGCTTTAGTGCCCTCCAGCTTCTAGCCTGAGCCACTGCAGGCAGATGACCCCAGCAAGATAAGCATCCACACACAACTTGAACGTGTCCAGAGTAAGTGCTTGCACCACTTCTGGGTGGAGTCTATTCCAGACTCTGGAGACTCGGACAGTAAAGAAGTTTCTCCTTATGTCCAGTGGAAAACAGTCTTCCAGCATTTTGAAACCATTGGACCTTGTCTTCCCTAGGGGAGCCTGGTGAACAGATTTTCTCTCAGATCCTGACGTACACCTGATATACTCATAGGCTGCCACCAAGTCCCCTCTGAGCCCATGCTTTTTGAAGCTGAAGAGTCCCATGCTTCTCAGCCTCTCCTCATAAGGCGTGGTCTCTTGACCTCTAATCATGTGTGTGGCTCTCCTCTGGACTCTCTCAAGCTTCTCCACATCCTTCTCAAAATGTGGAGCCCAAAACCGGATTCAGCACTCCAGCTGTGGCCTCACCAAGGATGAGTATAGTGGGAGAATGACATCTTGGGTTTTATTAGAAATCCTGAGTCCAGAGAGAATGTCTGTCCAGTTTCAAACCAGTTCAGCCTAGCCAGGTTAGATTAACCTGTAAAGATTGAATCAATTAATTCTCAGGCTTTTTCAATCTCTGTCCCTAGCCTTAACAACAATTATTTTACTGCACATGCCCAATAGTGAAAAGTGGTTTGGAAATTTAAACAAGCACCTAACCTCATCACCAGAACTCAAGCCAACTTCCTACAGCTCAAAACACAATATCTGCCAACAATGTCCAGCACCCTTACAAACTGCACACCAGAATCTATCAAAGACAACAATACCCAACTGCCTGTGGTGGCACATTTCTCACCAAAAAAACCACTCTGCCTCTAGTCTCTCAGGCCTGATCTTGAGAGGGAACCACTTTTCACAGCCAGGCCTATGAACTTCACTTCTTCAGCCTCCTAAGTACAGTAACTCATAGAATCACTAAAGGCAGTGGAATTCTGACACGCTGCAACCTGCCGGACATCTGACTTCCCAGGTATATCTGCATTTTTGCCTGTGCTGCTACATCCCTCTTACCCCCTGATGCCTCCATTTCCATTTTCACTGACTGGTTTTCTTGACTGCATTGCATGCCAGGCCAGCCTCTGGCTTCTTTACTATTACTTCCATCCAGGGCCAGGAGACACACCAACTGCAGGTACTTCCTCAGCCTGACAAAGGGTTTTTCAATACAAAAGCTGGCATCCCAGGCAGCTAAGGTGAGCTCACCTGGAGCCTCACAACTCCACTGTAACCAGCCAGCCTCAGACCTGTCAAAGACATGACAGGTCTGGGCTATCCCCAGCCAGGACTGTGTACGTACATGTGTGCACGCATTAGCTGGAGGTTATGACACCTCCTACCTGCCTTTGCCAGAACCAACAATCCCCTGGTGATTTACAGGATACTGTGCTACCAGCAGTCCCACCAGGCCTCCCTAATCTGGAAGTTTTAGTAGTCATGCCTAGGAGCTGGGGTCTCCTCCTTCCCCATAGCCCCAGCCCATACCTCCAAGTTCATCCTGACTGGGGAGTGAGCTCAGCAGGGACATGTTCTTCGCCTGCTGGCTGGTGATACAGGGAGTGCCCCCTCCAGCTGAAAGCTGGTTTTTAACTGGTTTTTAAAAAATTAAAAAAGGAAATAGGTGTGGATGGAGTGAGGAGGGTGGCATTCAGTCCATCTGCACCTGGAGCTTGGAGAACCCCAGCAGTGGGAGGCTCACCTTCAGGAACACCAGCTACTCTACCAAACCAGGAGCCAAGCAGGTGCAGTGGGGTGTCACTACATCTGTAGCGATGCTGAACACCTTCTTGCTCAGAACACTGGTTGGTGGACAGGACAGGACAGGTGCTCATGGACAACTGTGGCCAGATCCGGCCACATCTGGCTGTGGCTTGCCTAGTAGGCCAAGGGGTCACACAGCAGTGGCTCTGCATCCTTGGCAAGATAGGCAGCCACTAAGGCATGAGTACTACCTGCCTGATGGTGGGGTCTGGTGCCTCTGGACCCCACCATAGAAGCCATGCCCTTGGCCCACATTGGCAGTGCCTGTGGTGAAGGAGGAGACTGGCTGGTGGATGGCGTGCTAGCATGGGACAGTGGATCCCCCTGTTCCATGTCCCCCCACCTTCACCATTCTGCCTCCCTGACTTTCTTTACCAGTGCCTCCATCCACTGACTCAGCATCTGGCTGCTGCATACAGTGCCCTTCACCCTTGGGTCACACATGATGGCCAGCACATGGACCATACTGGACCACAAGGGATAAAGCCGTTTCCTGATGCCCTCCTTCAGCCACCTCACCAGTGCCTACATAGTTGGTGACAGTGGTTTGCCCCAGTCAGGAACATTGACCCCCAGGAAGCTCTCTATTTGGCTCTAAAGTTCCCTCACTACAATTATTACCTAGCTAAGGGGGGCTTCATCAGTGCTGAGACTCTCAGTGGCCTTGAGGAAGGGTTTGAGGACCACCAAGATCTGGGAGATGGTATCCCACTCAGCTCTGTTCAGGGGGATGATGATACTGTTCTCCCTGAGCAAGGCCATCTCATGGATGGCCTTCTGTTGCTCCATCAGCCTCTCAAGCATCAGGTATGTGGAGTTCCACTGAGTCTCCACATCTTGCATGATTTTGTGCTGCGGGATGTTCAGCTGTTTGTTTATCCCAGAGCATCTTGCCCCCCTTGATGCTCCAGTGGCACCCTAACCTGCAGCTGTGTCCCCCTCCAAGGTATCCCTGACAACAAGGTGCAACTTGTGTACCACACAGCAGATGCTAACTAAGTTGGCATCATGGACTGGCTTGATCGTATTGGCACCATTGTCAGTGAACCTGTGGGTGAGCTCGCCCTGCCCAGCGAGCCACCCCTGCACCAAGCAGTTCATGGTCCCCATTATCTATGTTGCCATGTGGGATGCATCCATCACCTCAGCTTGAAGGAGAGCTGACCAATCACCTGACTGGTCACACCAGTGCCCTGTGAGGGAGAGATAGGCATGACCTCCACCCTGGTTGCTCCAGATGTCAGAGGTGAAGTGTAACGCCACCTGTGGACCTGCCTTGTGCACCTCCTTCCTCAAGTACTCCCTGCATGCCTCATACAGGGATGGCACCACCGCCCTACTGCAGGTGGTGCATGCGGGCACTTGGTATGATGAAGCCATGAGCTCCACAAGCCACCTGAACCCTGGCTGCTCAACTAGGGAGAATGGCTGGCCATCAACAGCAAGCATCTTCACAATGCTCTGGGTGATCTTGTGTGCCTTTGGAATGCACCCCACTTTCTCTCTGCCTTTCTCCCACTGTTTCAGGGTGGCCTGCCTCTGCTTTGGGGGAACAGAGGCTTTGCAGTGAGAGCAGGGACTTCCCTTTGGGCATGCTCCCACTCATGAGGAGGAGCAAGGACAAGGTGGTGGTGCCTGTGGAGATGCATCCACATCCCTGTGGCATTCATATGTTTTGTTCCCTTGCCCCAGATAATTTTGGCTTAGCAGTGCAGGCAGATAGTGTATGTGGGATCATCTGCCAGCTCATAATGATCCCAGACCACACTACCAACTTGCTTCTGGGGTGTGGGTGCATGTGTGGATGCTGCTGCATTTTTCTCCTCCTCAGCAGACAGAGGCAGAGCAGCAGGAGGAGCAGACTCAGCTGAGCCACTTGCCTCCACCTGTACATCAACTTCCTCCAATGTGCCTTCTGGGGAAGGAGGCCAGGCTCTAGGGAAAACTTGAACGGTGTTGAGCACAAACTGAGCTGATTCCTTCTCCTTCCCCAGAAGTTTCCTTGCTAGGGCACTGAGATCCAGATCCAGTGCCGCTCTTCCTCTGGCACTGGAAGGCTCAGCATGGGAAGTGAAATAGAGGTGGAGTAGGCTGCTATGCTGGTGCTGTTGCTGCTGCTTGTTGTTGCCATTATGGTGTTGATGGGGGGGGTTATGGCTGCTGAGCATGAAGGGGATGCAATCTTGGGCATGGGCAGTGGCACTGTTCCCTTCTACTTGCTGCTTATAGCAGCTTCATCCCTTTTATCTGGAGGAAAGAGGCTGCATCTCAGTTTGGTGGGCGGGGGGAACTTACCGCTCTCCCTCTACCTTCTCTTCCACCCCTCCCTGAAGACTAGTCAGTGTGGCCACCTGCCCTTTTCACCATGGTTCATGGTGTGTTTCATGTCTTCCTTTTGTACAAATATATAAATGTACTTGCATTCCTATATAAATTAAAACATGTAGGGGTCTGGTGCAAATAAGAAATGTTAAATAGCAAGTATATGGCTTAGCCCCTGTATAAATTCAAAAGTGTGGGTGCAAGAGCACAGGTAGGTATGTGGTGCAAATAAGAAATGTATAAAAGCAAATAGAAATATGGTTTTGTCCCTATACAAATTCTATAACATATGCTGCAAAGCTTTAAATGTATAGAAATAAAATATAAATGTATTTTGCTTCCTATATAAATTAAATTCTACAGTAACCCTATTCAATATAATTGAAAAAAATAAATCAATGAATATAATAAAATAAAAGCCTCGAAGAAAAAGGTATTCTGAATGTGAAATCTTGCTAGTAGTAGGGAATCCTTTAGAAGATCAGTACTGCTAGCCGTAGTTGTCTAACGCTGACCTGCTGGAACACACAACTCAGTAACTGACCAAGGCAGAAAGCAGGGCAGTTCAAACAATGCTGCCTTTTAAGCAGTTTTTCCACATCCCTTCCCCAAAGCACTGGGATTGGAAGGGATCTCAGGGAAGGAAGCCAGTCACTGGCCAGCCACACAATCAATAATGAGAGCACTCCTTCCCCCTCCATCTCCTTTCTTTTGTTTCTGCTTCCCTGCAGGCAAGCCCAGCTTGAGCTTCAGAACTCAAACGTTTTGACAATTTCAAAATGCTTCAACTTGCCTCATTTTGTTCTGAGGCTGCTTTGAAGCTCTGTTTCATTTTGATTTCACTGTTTCAATCTAGAAACAAGTCAAAACAGCATCGAAACGAAACTACCAGAGAAATTTCGCACAGCCCCACTGCTCACCCCAAAATATTTAGTTCTTAAAAGAGAAATAGCCTTGACTTTGAACAATTCCTTAAAATATTATAAAAGATTCATGCATAGTGTGGAAAGAAGTGTTTCATAGGGAAATAATTATGTACAATGTACCAGAAATAGCTGCAAAAAACCCAAGTGTTGTTTCCATGGTAGAATCTAACTTCCTGTTCCATCATTAAAATCTAATTTTCTCTGTCTCTTCCACCCAGATGCAGGTAGTTCTCGCCTTGTTCTTTTCCCAACCCAAGTTCTTTTTCTTTTGCCATCTCAAAGTAAAAAAAAAAATAAAGGAGAGAGAAAAACCTTCCAGCAAGATGACAATCATTGCTTTGGTTACATATCTCAAGTAGCACA
This sequence comes from Crocodylus siamensis, assembly GCF_052110815.1. NCBI lineage: Eukaryota > Metazoa > Chordata > Crocodylia > Crocodylidae > Crocodylus > Crocodylus siamensis. The sequence goes on from NC_143399.1 coordinate 112,653,886, forward strand.
GAAATCCTGGGAATTGGTTTCTATGTTTATTAGACTGTCATCTTTGAAGTCCAAACATTGAGTCATTGCTCCTTAAGGAGACCCTATGCTCATTTGCTAAGCTCTAAGTCCTAAGAATGTATGAAGGATCACCAACTCTACTCTGTAAATATAGGAAAGACAGTGATACTGTGTTTCTTCTAAGAACAGAGTATGAGGTGGCTAAGCAAAGGCCAAGCGCTATGCACAGCCAATGCATACTTTGCCAGAAACTGAGTCACCAATGACAGAACTGAAAGGAAAAAAAGTTGCCACTAGCCAAAACCAACACTTCAACTTCAAGATGATAAGTTTTACTCCTAAAAGAACCAAGTCAAAACTGAGTAAGGACATCAGAAAGGTGAATCCTTAAAAAATCAGTCACAATTAGTTTCTTTCTTTTGGGTAAATTTGTGCCTCTAGTGAAACAAAGTGGCGTACAGTCTTTTTCTTTTTGTTTCATAACAGAACTTTATCCACTCTGTATTGCACCTAAGGTACTTGGACCCATTTGATAAAGGGGTAATCATTTCACCTCCATTACACTGGGACCTTGTTAATGTTTCTGACAGGCACCAGCATCAATAACCTTGCATATGACAACCTGCTTTTTTCTCATGAGAGCAATTGGAGAATGAGCCTGTTTTCTTTCAGACCTTCAACCAATTTTTCATTTGTGAAAATCACCAGCAACAGAGCCTAGCTTCATGCTATCAATTAATACATTATAGCTGGTTGACAACCTTGTAAACAAG